>NW_028294958.1:0-140537 GCF_964341445.2 Mesoplodon mirus | reverse complement strand
GAGCATTCTGATGACAAGCTTGTGGAGGATTTCGATGAAAATGGCATGGAGCATTGTGATGATAACGGTATGGTGCTTTGTGATGAAAAAGGCATGGAGACTTTTCGTGACAGGGTTCAAGGAACATTCTGATGACATGTGTCAGGGAGCATTGTGATGATATGAATATTGAGAATTGTGATGACAAAGGTCATGGAGCATTGTGATGTAAAGTCCTTGGAGTATTGTGATGACAGGCATCATGGAGCGTTGTAATGACAAGTGTTATGGAACATTGTGATCACAAGGGTTTGGAGCATTGTGATGACAGCGGTCATGGATCATTTTGATTTCAAGGAGCACAGAACATTGTGATGACAAGGGAATGAAGCAATGTGATCCCAAGGTTCTTGGAGGATTGTGATGACAATGGTAATGGAATATTTTGATGACAACCACATAGAGCATTGTAATGACAAGGTCATGTAGCATTTTGCTGCAAAGGCATGGAGCATTGTGATGACAGGTGTCATGGAGCACTGTGATGACAAGCGTCATGGAGCATTGTGAATACATGGGTTATGGCGCATTGGGATGACAAAGGCAATGATCATCGTGATGACAATTGTCATTGAGCATTGTGATGAGTAGGGAATGGAGCATTGTGATGACAAGAGTCCCAGATCATTGTGTTGTCAGGTGTCATGGATTGTTGTGATGACAGTGATCATGGAGAATTGTGATGATCTTGGTCATGGAGCATTGCGATGACAAGGGAATGGAGCATGGTGATGACAAAGTCCTGGAGCACTGTGATGAGAAGACCATGGAGACTTTTGTTGAGAAGTCTCATGGAGCATTCTGTTGAAAAGGGGCATGGACCATTGTGATTATAGGGTTATTGGAGCATTGTGATGACAAGGGCATGGATCATGGTGATAAGAAGGCCATAGAGCATTCTGATGACATGTGTCATGGAGCTTTGTGATGACAAGGGCATGGAGCATTGTGATTACAGGGGTCTTGGAGCATTGTTAAGAAAAGGGCATGGATCATTGTGATGAAAAAGGCATGCAGCCTTGTCATGACAGGGTTCAAGGAGCATACTGATGACAAGTGTCAGGGATCATTGTTATGACAAGTGTATTGAGCATTGTGATGACAAAGATTATGGAACATTGTGATGAGAAGACCATGGATAATTGTGATGACGAGCGTCATGGGGCATTGTGATGACAAGTGTCATGGAGCCTTGTGATGACAAAGCCGTGGATCATTGTGATGGCAGGGTTCATGAAGCACTGTTATGACAGGTGAAATGGAGCATTTTGATGAGAAGGGCATGGATCATTGGTCTGAAATATTTCATGGATTATTGTGATGAGAGTGGGCATGGAGCATTGTGATGACAATGGCACGGAACACTGTGATACATGGGTCAGGGGTTACGAAGCTTTGTGATGGCAAGTAATGGAGCACTGTGATGACAAGGGCATGGAGCATTGTGATGACAGGGGCATGGAGCATTGTTATGACAGCGGCATGGAGCATTGGTCTGACAATTTTCATAGATTATTGTGATGACAGTGGACATAGTACATTGTGATGACAAGGGCATGGATCATTGTGAAGAGAAGGTCATGGAGTATTTTGAAGACAGGTGCCAGGGAGCATTGTGATGACATAGGTCATGGTCCATTGCGATGACAATAGCAGGGAGTATTGTGATGCCAAATGTAATGGAGGATTGTGATGACAAATATAATGGAGCATTGTGATGACTAGGGCTTGGAGCATTATGATGACAAGGGCCATTGAGAATTTTCATGACAAGGTCGTGAAGCATTGTGATGACAAGGTCCTGGAGCATTGTGATGAGAAAACCATGGAGCCTTGTGATGACAAGTCTCATGGAGCATACTAATGAAAAGGGGCACGGAGCATTGTGATTACAGGGGTCTTGCCACATTTTGATGACAAGGGCATGGATCATTGTGAGCAGAAGGCCAAGGAGCATTCTGATGACATGTGTCATTGAGCTTTGTGATGACAATGGCATGGAGCATTGTGATTACAGGGGTCTTGAAGCATTGTGATGAAAAGGGCATGGATCATTGTGATGAAAAATTCATGGAGGCTTGTCATGACAGGGTTCAAGGAGCATACAGACAACAAGTGTCAGGGAACATTTTGATGACAAGTGTATTGAGGATTGTGATGACAAAAGTCATGGAGCATTGTGATGAGAAACCATGGATAATTGTAATGACGAGCGTCATGTGGCATTGTGATGACAAGTGTTATGGAATATTGTGATCACAACGTTTAGGAACATTGTTATGACAGACGTCATGGAGCATTTTGATTTCATTGTGATGACAATAGCATGAAGCATGATGATGGGCATTGTGCATTGTGATTACAGGGTTCATGGATCATTGAGAAGAAAAGGGGCATAGTTCATTGTGATTACAGGGGTCTTGGAACATTGTGATGAGAAGGTACATGGAGCCATGTGATGACAAGGCCATGGAACATCGTGATGGCAGGGGTCATGGAGCATTGTTATGACAGGTTTAATGGAGCATTGTGATTGTAAAGGCATGGAGAATTGTGATGAGAAGGCGATGGATCATTCTGATGACATGTGTCATGGAGCTTTATGAAGACAAGTGCATGGAGCAATGTGATGAGAGTGTTCATGGAGCAGTGTGATGACAATGACATGGAACACTGTGATGCCAAGGGTCATGGATATTTGTGACGACAAAGGTCATGGAGCATTTTGATGGCAAGGGCGCTGTGCATTTTGATGAGAAGGGCAGGGATCATTGTGATGACAGGGTCATGGAGCAATTTAATGAAAAGTGTCATGGAACATTTTGATGACAGGTGTTATGGAACATTGTGATGTCAGGGGTCATGGAGCATTTTGATGAAAAGGGTCATGGAGCATTTTGATGACAGGTGTTATGGAACATTGTGATGTCATGGGTCATCGAACATTGTGATGATAAGTGCATGTAGCATTGTGATGACAGGAGTCATGGAACATTGTGATGACAGGGGTGAGGGAGTATTGTGACAAATAGTGATGTAGCATTGTGATATCAGTGGTGAGAGAGCATTTTGATGAGAAGTGCATGGAGCATTGTGATGACAAGCTTTATGGAGCACTGTGATGACAAGATGGTGGAGCACTGTGATGACAAGCGCATGGTGCATTGTGATGACATGTGTCATGGAGCATTGTGCTGACAAGCGCCTGGAGCACTGTGATGACAAGGGTCATGGAGCATTGTGCTGAGAAAGGCATAGAGCATTTTGATGACAAGGGTCAAAGAGCATTGAGATGAAAAGTTCATGAAGCATTGTGGTTAAAATGGTCACAGAGACTGTTGATGACGAGGGAATGGACCATTGTGATGACAAAGGTCATGAAGCATTGTGATGACTGCAGTCACGGAGCATTGTGATGACAGGGGTCATGGAGAATTGTGACAACAAGGGCATGGAGCACTGTGATCACAAGGGCATGGAACACTGGTCTAATAAGTTTCATGAATTATTGCGATGAGAGTTGGAATGGCGCATTGTGATGACAAGGGCATGGAGCATTGTGATGACCAGGTCATGCAGTATTGTGAAGACAGGTGTCAGGGAGCATTGTGATGACATATGTAATGGCCCATTGTGATGACAATGGCATGGAGCATTGTGATGACTAGGGAATGGAGCATTGTGATGGCAAGAGTCTCGGATCATTGTGTTGTCAGGTGTCATGGAGTGTTGTGATGACAGTGGTCATGGAGAAATGTGATGATATTGGTCATGGTACATTGCGATGATAAGGGAATGGAGCATGGTGATGACAAAATCCTGGAGCATTGTGATGAGAAGACCATGGAGACTTTTGATGAGTAGTCTCATGGAGCATTCTGTTGAAAAGGGGCATGGAGCATTGTGATAACAGGGGTCTTGGAGCATTGTGATGACAAGGGCATGAATCATGGTGATGAGAAGTCCATGGAGCATTCTGATGACATGCGTCATGGAGCTTTGTGATGACAAGAGTAGGAAGCATTGTGATTACAGGAATCTTGGAGCATTGTGATGAAAAGGGCATGGATTATTGTGATGAAAAAGGCATGGAGCCTTGTAATGACATGGTTCAAGGCGCATACTGACGACAACTGTCATGGAGCATTGTGATGACAAGTGTTTTGAGCATTGTGATGACAAAGATCATGGAACATTGTGATGAGAAGTCCATGGATAATTTTGATGACGAGCGTCATGGGGCATTGTGATGACAAGTTTCATGGAGCCTTGTGATGTCAAGGCCGTGTAACATTTTGATGGCAGGGGTCATGGTGCATTGTTATGACAGGGGTAATGGAGCATTTTGATGAGAAGGGCATGGAACATTGGTCTGAAATATTTCATGGAGTATTGTGATGAGAGTGGCATGGTGCATTGTGATGACAAGGGCACGGAACACTGTGATACATGGGTCATGGGTCAAGGAGCTTTGTGATGAAAAATCATAGAGCATTGTGATGACAAGGGCATGGAGCATTGTGATGACAGGGACATGGAGCATTGTTATGACCGGGGCATGGAGAATTGGTCTGACATTTTCATATATTATTGTGATGACAGTGGACATAGTGCATGGTGATGACAATGGCATGGAGCATTGTGAAGAGAAGCTCATGGAGTATTGTGAAGACAGGTTTCAGGGAGCATTGTGATGACATATGTCATGGTCAATTTCGATGACAATGGCAGGGAGTTATGTGATGCCAAATGTAATGGAGGATTGTGATGACGAATATATAATGGGGCATTGTGATGACTAAGGCTTAGAGCATTATGATGACGAGGGCCATTGAGAATTTTCATGACAAGGTCGTGAAACATTGTGATGACAAGATCCTGGAGCATTGTGATGAGAGAAACATGAGGCTTTGTGATGACAAGTCTCATGGAGCATACTGATGAAAAAGAGCATGGAGCATTGTGATTACAGGGGTCTTGCCACATTGTGATGACAAGGGCATGGAGCATTGTGAGAAGAAGCCCAAGGAGCATTCTGATGACATGTGTCATTGAGCTTTGTGATGACAAGTGCATGGAGCATTGTGATGACAAGGGCATGGAGCATTGTGAGCAGAAGGCCAAGGAGCATTCTGATGACATGTGTCATTGAGCTTTGTGATGACAAAGGCATGGAGCATTGTGATTACAGTGGTCTTGAAGCATTGTGATGAAAAGGGCATGGATCATTGTGATGAAAAAGGCATGGAGCCTTGTCATGACAGGTTTCAAGGAGCTTACATAAAACAAGTGTCAGGGAGAATTTTGAAGACAAGTGTATTGAGCATTGTGATGACAAAGGTCATGGAACATTCTGATGCGAAGACCAGGGATAACTGTGAGGACGAGCGTCATGGGTCATTGTGATGACAAGTGTTATGGAATATTGTGATCACAAGTGTTTTGAGCATTGTTATGACAGAGGTCATGGAGCATTTTGATTTCATTGTGATGACAATAGCATGAAGCATTATGATGATAGGCATGGTGCACTGTGATGACAGGGTTCATGGATCATTGAAATGAAAATGGGCATAGAGCATTGTGATTACAGGGTTCTTGGAGCATTGTGATGAGAAGGGTGATCAGGCCTTGTGATGACAAGGCCATGGAATATCGAGATGGCAGGGGTCATGGAGCATTGTTATGAGACGGGTAATGGAGCATTGTGATGGCAAGGGCATGGAGCATTGTGATGAGAAGGCCATGGAGCATTCTGATGACATGTGTCATGGAGCTTTGTGAAGATAAGTGCATGGAGCAAAATGATGAGAGTGTTCATGGAGCATTGTGATAACAATGACATAGAGCATTGTGATGAGAAGGCCATGAAGCATTCTGATGACATGCGTCATGGAGCTTTGTGATGACAAGGGCATGGAGCATTGTGATTACAGGGATCTTGGAGCATTGTGATGAAAAGGGCATGGATTATTGTGATGAAAAAGGCATGGAGACTTGTCATGACAGGGTTCAAGGAGCATACTGACGACAAGTGTCAGGGAGCATTTTGATGACAAGTGTATTGAGCATTGTGATGACAAAGATCATGGATCATTGTGATGAGAAGGCCATGGATAATTGTGATGATGAGCATCATGGGGTGCTGTGATGATAAGTGTTATGGAACATTGTGATCACAAGGGTTTGGAGCATTATGATGACAGAGGTCATGGAGAATATTGATTTCATTGTGATGAAAATAGCCTGAAGCATTATGATTATGGGCATGGTGCATTGTGATGACAGGGTTCATGGAGCATTGAGATGAAAAGGGGCATGGAGCATTGTGTTTACAGGGGTCTTGGAGCATTGTGATGACAAGGTCATGGAGCATTGTGATGAGAAGGCCATGGAACATTCTGATGACATGTGTCATGGAGCTTTGTGATGACAAGGGCATGGAGCATTGTGATTACAGGGGCCTTCAGCATTGTGATGACAAGTGTCATGGAGCCTTGTGATTACTAGGCCGTGGAACATTGTGATGGCAGGAGTCATGGTGCATTGTTATGACAGAGGTAATGGAGCATTGTGATGAGAATGGCATGGAAAATTGGTCTGAAATGTTTCATGGATTATTGTGATGAAAGTGGGCATGGAGCATTGTGATGACAAGGGTACAGAACACTATGATACATGGGTCATGCGGGATTGTAATGACAACGGCATGGAGCAGTGTGATGAGAAGGGCATCTAGCATTGTGATGACAAGTGTCATGGAGCTTTTTGATGACAAGGGCATTGAGCAACGTAATGAGAGGGTTCATGGAGCACTGTGATGACAATGACATGGAGCATTGTGATGCCAAGGGTCATGGAGCTTTGTGATGACAAGTCATGGATCATTTTGATGACAAGGGCATGGTGCATTGTGATGAGAAGGGAAGGGAGCATTTTGATGACCGTGTCATGCAGCAAATTGATGAAAAGTGTAATGGAATATTTTTATGGCAGGGGTTATAGAACATTGTGATGTCAGGGGTCTTGGAACTTTGGGATGACAAGGGTCATGGAGCATTTTGATGACAGGTGTTATGGATCATTGTGATGTCAGGGGTCATGGAACTTTGTGATGATAAGCGGATGTTGCAGTATGATGACAGGGTCAAGGAACATTGTGATTACAGGGGTGAGGGTGTATTGTGATGACTAGTGTGGAACACTGTGATATCACTGGTGAGAGATCATTTTAATGAGAAGTGCATGGATCATTTTGATTACAATGTTTATGGAGCATTGCAATGACAAGGTTGTGGACCGTTGTGATGAACTGCCCGGGGCACATCGTGATGACAATGGTCATGGAGCATTGTTCTGACAAAGACTTGGAGCATTGTGATGACAAGGGTCACAGAGAATTGTGATGAAAAGTTCATGGAGCATTGTGGTTACAAAGATCACAGAGCCTTGTGATGACGCGTGCAGGGACCATTGTGATGATAAACGTTATGAAGCATTGTGATGACTGGGTTCATGGAGCATTGTGATGAAAGAGGTCATGGAGCATTGTGAGGACAAGGGCATGGAGCATTGTGATGACAGGGGCATGGAACTTTGGTCTGACAAGTTTCATAGATTATTGTGATGACAGTGGGCATGGTGCATTGTGAGGACAAGGGCATGGATCATTGTGATGAGAAGGTCATGGAATATTGTGAAGACAGGTGTCAGGGAGCATTGTGATGACATATGTCATGGTCCATTGCGATGACAATGGCATGGAGCATTCTGATGCCAAATGTAATGGAGGATTGTGATGACAAATATAATGGAGCATTGTGATGACTATGGCTTGGAGCATTATGATGACAAGGGCCATTGAAAATTTTCATGACAAGGTCGTGAAGCATTGTGATGACAACGTCATGTAGCATTTTGCTGACAAAGGCATGGAGCATTGTGATGACAGGTGTCATGGAGCACTGTGATGAAAAGCATCACGGAGCATTGTGAATACAGGGGTCATGGAGCATTGGGATGACAAGGGCATGTATAATTGTGATGACAAGGGTCATGGAGCATTGGGCTGAAAATGTTCATGGATTATTGTGATGACAGGGGTCATGGATCACTCTGATTACAGGGGACTTGGAGCATTGTGATTACAAGAGTCCCGGATCACTGTGTTGTCAGGTGACATGGAGTGTTGTGATGACAGTGGTCATGGAGCATTGTGATGATATTGGTCATGGAGCATTGTGATGAGAATGTCATGGAGCATTTGGCTGAATATATTCATAGAGTATTGTGATTACAGGGGTCTTGGAGCATTGTGATGACAAGTGCATGGAGCATGGTGATGACAATGTCCTGGAGCATTGTGATGAGTTGACCATGGAGAGTTGTGAAGACAAGTCTCACGGAGCATTCTGATGAAAAGGTGCATGGATCACTGTGACTACAGGGGTCTTGGAGCTTTGTGATGACAAGTGCATGGAGCATTGTGAAGAGAAGACCATGGAACATTCTGATGACGTGTCATGGAGCTTTGTGATGACAAGGGCATGGAGCTTTGTGATTACAGGGGTCTTGGAGCATTGTGATGACAAGGGTCAAAGAGCCTTGTGATAACAAGGCCAAGGAACCTTGTGATGGCACGGGTCATGGAGCATTGTTATGACAGGGGTCATGGAGCATTGTGATGACAGAGGTCAAGGAGAATATTGATTTCATTGTGCTGACAATAGCCGGAAGCAATATGATGATGGGCATGATGCATTGTGATGACAGGGTTCATGGAGCATGGAGATGAAAAGGGGCATGGAGCATTGTGATTACAGGGGTCTTGGAGCACTGTGATGACAAGGGCATGGAGCATTTAATGAGAAGTCCATGGAACATTCTGATGACATGTGTCATTGTGCTTTGTGATGACAAGGGCATGAAGCATTGCGATTACAGGGGTCTTGGAGCATTGTGATGACAAGTGTCATGGAGCCTTGTGATTACAAGGCCATTGAACATCGTGATGGATGGCGTCATGGAGCACTGTTATGACATGTGTAATGGAGCATTGTGATGAGAAGGGCATGGAGCATTGTGATTACAAATTTTATGGAGCATTGCAATGAGAAAATTGTGGACCGTTGTGATGAAAAGTGCGTGGCAAATTGTGATGAAAAGGGTCATGGAGCATTTTTTTGACAAAGGCATGGAGCATTGTGATGACAAGGGTCACGGAGTATTGTGATGAAATGTTCATGGAGCATTGTGGTTACAAATGACACAGAGCCTTGTGATGACGTGGGCATGGAGCATTGTGATGACAAATGTTATGAAGCATTGCGATGACTGGAGTCACGGAGCATTGTGATGACAGGGGTCATGGTGCATTGTGATGACAAGGGCATGGAGCATTGTGATGACAGGGGCATGGAGCATTCGTCTGACAACTTTCATAGATTATTGTGAGGACAGTGGACATGGTGCATTGTGATGACAAGGACATGGATCATTGTGATGAGAAGGTCACAGAGTATTGTGAAGACAGTTTTCAGGGAGCATTGTGATGACATATGTCATGGTCCATTGTGATGACAATAGCAGGGAGCCTTGTGATGCCAAAAGTAATGGAGTATTGTGTTGACAAATATAATGGAGCACTGTGATAACTAGGGCTTGGAGCATTATGATGACAAGGGCCATTGAGAATTTTCAGGACAAGGTCGTGAAGCATTGTGAAGACAATGTCCTGGAGCACTGTGATGAGAAAAACATGGAGCCTTGTGATGACAAATCTCATGGAGCATACTGATGAAAATGGACATGGACCATTGTGATTACAGGCGTCTTGGAACATTGTGCTGACATGTGCATGGAGCATTGTGAGGAGAAGGCCAAGAGCATTCTGAAGACACGCGTCCTTTAGCTTTGTGATGACAAGGGCATGGAGCATTGTGATTACATGGGTCCTGGAGCATTGTGATGAAAAAGCATGGAGCCTTGTCATGACAGGGTTCAAGGAGCATACAGACAACAAGTGTCAGGGCGCATTTTGATGACAAGTGTATTGAGCATCGTGATGACAAAGGTCATGGAGCATTGTGATGAGAAGTCCATGGATAACTGTGATGACGAGCGTCATGGTGCATTGTGATGACAAGTGTTTTGGAATATTGTGATCACAAGCGTTTGGAGCATTGTTATGACAGAGATCATGGAGCATTTTGATTTCATTGTGATGACAATAGCATGAAGCATTATGATGATGGTCATGGTGCATAGTGATGACAGGGTTCTTGAAACATTTAGATGAAAATGGGCATGGATCATTGTGGTTACAGGGTTCTTGGAGCATTATGATGAGAAGGGTCATGGAGCCTTGTGATGACAAGGTCATGGAACATCTTGATGGCAGGGGTCATGGATCATGGGTATGACAGGGATAATGGAGCATTGTGATGGCAGGGCAAGGAGCATTGTGATGAGAAGGCCATGGAGCATTCTGATGATATGTGTCATGGAGGTTTGTGATGACAAGGACATGAAGCAATGTGATGAGAACATTAATGGAGCATTGTGATGACAATGACATGGAGCATTGTGATGACAAGGGTTATGGATCTTTGTGATGACAGGGTCATGGAGCAATTTGATGAAAAGTGTCAAGGAACACTTTGATGACAGTGGTTATGGAACATTGTGATGCCAGGGGTCATCGAACATTGTGATGATAAGTGCATGTAGCATTGTGATGACAGGAGTCATGGCAAATTTTGATGACAGTGGTGAGGGAATATTGTGACGAATATTGATGTAACATTGTGACATCAGTGGTGAGAGAGCATTTTGGTGAGAACTCCATGGAGCATTGTGATGAAAAGGTTCATGGAGCATTCTGATGTCAAGATTGGGGAGCACTATGATGACAAGCGCATGGTGCATTGGGATGACATGTGTCATGGAGCATTGTGCTGAAAAGCGCATGGAGCATTGTGATGACAAGGGCCATGGAGCATTGTGCTGAGAAAGGCATAGAGCATTGTGATGACAAAGGTCAAAGAGCATTGTGATGAAAAGTTCATGGAGCATTGTGTTTAAAAATGTCACAGAGACTGTTGATGACGAGGTCATGGACCATCGTGATGACAAAGGTCATGAAGCATTGTGATAACTGGAGTCACGGAGCATTGTGATGACAGGGGTCATGGAGCATTGTGATAACAAGGGCATGGAGTATTGTGATGAAAAGGGCATGGAATATTGGTCTAATAAGTTTCATGGATTATTGCGATGACAGTTGGAATGGCGCATTTGGATGACAACGGCATGGAGCATTGTGATGACCAGGTCATGCAGTATTGGGAAGACAGGTGTCAGGGAGCATTGTGATGACATATGTAATGGCCCATTGTGATGACAATGGCATGGAGCATTGTGATGCCAAGTATCATGGAGGATTCTGATGACAAAGGTAATGGAGCATTGTTATGACAATGGCTTGGAGCATTGTGATGACAAGGGTCAGGGAGCATTGTGCTGACAAGTGCATGGAGAATTGTGATGACAAGGGTCATGGAGCATTCTGATGACAAGCTTGTGGAGTATTTTGATGGCAATGGCATGGAGCATTGTGATGAAAACGGCATGGGGCACACTGATGAAAAAGGCATGGAGCCTTTTCGTGACAGGGTTCAAGGAGCATTCTGACGACAAGTGTCAGGGAGCATTGTGATGACAAGTGTATTGAAAATTGTGATGACAAAGGTCATGGAGCATTGTGATGAAAAGGGCATGGAGTATTGTGATGACAGGCATCATGGAGCGTTGTGATGACAAGTGTTATGGAACATTGTGATCACAAGGGTTTGGAGCATTGTGATGACAGAGGTCATGGATCATTTTGATTTCAAGGAGCATGGAGCATTGTGATGACAAGGGCATGAAGCAATGTGATCCCAAGGTTCATGGAGGATTGTGATGACAACGGTAATGGAGTATTGTGATGACAAGCACATAGAGCATTGTAATGACAAGGTCATGTAGCATTTTGCTGACAAAGGCATGGAGCATTGTGATGACAAGTGTCATGGCGCACTGTGATAAAAAGCGTCACGGAGCATTGTGAATACAGCGGTCATGTAGCATTGGGATGACAAGGGCAAAGATCATTGTGATGACAATGGTCATGGAGCATTGGGCTGAAAATGTTCATGGAGTATTGTGATGACAGGGGTCATGGAGCATTGTTATGAGCGGGGTAATGGAGCATTGTGATGAGAAGGGAATGGAGCATTGTGATTTCAATGTTTATAGAGCATTGCGATGACAAATTTGTGGACCTTTGGGATGAAAAGCGTGTCACACATTGTGATGACAAGGGTCATGGAGCATTTTTCTGACAAAGGCATGGAGCATTGTGATGACAAGTGTCACGGAGCATTGTGATGAAAAGTTCATGGAGCATTGTGTTTACAAAAGTCACAGAGCCTTGTGATGACATGGTTATCGACTATTGTGATGACAAATGTTATGAAGAATTGTGATGACTGGAGTCACGGAGCATTGTGATGACAGGGGTCATGGAGCATTGTGATGAAAATGGCATGGAGCATTGTGCTGAGAATGGCATACAGCATTGTGATGACATGTGTCATGGAGCACTGTGATGACAATCGTCACGGAGCATTGTGAATAAAGGGGTCATGGAGCATTAGGATGACAAGGGCATGGATCATTGTGATGACAAGGGTCATGGAGAATTGGGCTGAAAATGTTCCTGGAGTATTGTGATGACAGGGGTCATGGAGCATTGTGATGACTAGGGAATGGAGCATTGTGATGACAAGAGTCCCGGATCATTGTGTTGTAGGTGTCATTGAATGTTGTGATGACTGTGATCATGGAGCATTGTGATGATATTGGTCTTGGAGCATTGTGATGAGAAGGTCATGGAGAATTGGGCTGAAAATATTCATGAGGTATTGTGATAAAAGGGGTCATGGAGCATTGTGATGATAAGGTAATGGAGCATGGTGATGACAATGTCCTTGAGCATTGTGATGAGATGACCATGGAGACTTGTGATGACAAGTCTCATGGAGCATTCTGATGAAAAGGGGCATGGAGCATTGTGATTACAGGGGTCTTAGAGCATTGTGATGACAAGGGCATGGAGCATTTTGAGGAGAAGGCCATGGAACATTCTGATGGCATGCGTCATGGAGCTTTGTGATGACAAGGGCATGTAGCTTTGTGATTACAGGGGTCTTGGAGCATTGTGATGACAAGGGTCATGGAGCGTTGTGATGGCAAGGCTGTGGAACATTGTGATGCCAGGTATCATGGAGCATTGTTATGACAGAGGTAATGGATCAATGTGATGAGAAGGGCATTGATCATTAGTCTGAAATGTTTCATGGATTATTGTGATGAGAGTGGACATGGAGCATTGTGATGAGAAGGGCACGGTACACTGTGATACATGGGTCATGGGGGATTGTAATGACAAGGGCATGGAGCATTGTGATGAGAAGGGCATCGAGCATTGTGATGACAAGTGTCATGGATCTTTGTGATGACAAGGGCATGGAGCAATATGATGAGAAGGTTCATGGAGCATAGTGGTGACAATGTCATGGAGCATTGTGATGCCAAGGGTCATGGAGCTTTCTGATGACAATGGTCATGGAGCATTTTGATGACAAGGGTGTGGTGCATTGTGTTGAGAAGTGCAGGGAGCATTTTGATGACATGGTCATGCAGCAATTTGATGAAAATTGTAATGGAACATTTTGATGACAGGGGTTAAAGAACACTGTGATGCCAGGGGTCATGGAGCTTTGCGATGAAAAGGGTGATGGAGCATTTTGATGACAGGGGTTATGGAACATTGTGATGTCAGGGGTCATGGAACATTGTGCTGATAAGGGGATGTAGCATTGTGATGACAGGGGTCATGGAACATTGTGATAACCGGGGTGAGGGAGGATTGTGATGACTAGTGATGGAACATTGTGATATCTCATGTGAGAGAGCATTTGGATAAGAAGTGCATGGAGCATTGTGATTACAAGGTTTATGGATCATAGCGATGACAAGGTTGTGGATCATTGTGATGAAAAGCACATGGCACATTGTGATGACAAGGGTCATGGAGCATTGTTCTGACAAAGACATGGAGCATTGTGATGAAAAGTTTCACGGAGCATTGTGATGAAATGTTCATGGAGCATTGTGGTTACAAATGTCACAGAGCCTTGTGTTGAGGCGGGCATGGACCGTTCTGATGAAAAACGTTATGAAGGAGTGTGATGACTCGAGTCACGGAGCATTGTGATGACAGGGGTCATGGAGCATTGTGATGACAAGCGCATGGAGCATTGCTCTAATAAGTTTCAGGGATTATTGTGATGACAGTGGGAATGGAGCATTGTGATGACAAGGGCATGGAGCATTTTGATGACCAGGTCATGCAGTATTGTGAAGAGAGGTGTCAGGGAGCATTGTGATGACATATGTAATGGCCCATTGTGATGACAATGGCATGGAGCACTGTGATGCCAAGTGTCATGGAGGATTCTCATGACAAAGGTAATGGAGCATTGTGATGACAATGGCTTGGAGCATTGTGATGACAACGGTCAGGGAGCATTGTGCTGACTAGTGCATGGAGAATTGTGATGACAAGGGTCATGGAGCATTCTGATGACAAGCTTGTGGAGTATTTTGATGACAATGGCATGGAGCATTGTGATGAAAATTGCATGGGGCTTTGTGATGAAAAAGACATGGAGCCTTTTCGTGACAGGGTTCCAGGAGCATTCTGATGACAAGTGTCAGGGAGCATTGTGATGACAAGTGTATTGAGAATTGTGATGACAAGTTCATGGAGCATTGTGATGAAAAGGGCATGGAGTTTTGTGATGCCAGGCATCATGGAGCGTTGTGATGACAAGTGTTATGGAACATTGTGATCACAAGGGTTTTAAGCATTGTGATGACAGAGGTCATGGATCATTTTGATTTCAAGGAGCATGGAGCATTGTGATGACAAGGGCATGAAGCAAAGTGATCCCAAGGTTCATGGAGGATTGTGATGACAATGTTAATGGAGTATTTTGATGACAAGCACATAGAGCATTTTAATGACAAGGTCATGTAGCATTTTGCTGACAAAGGCATGGAGCATTGTGATGACAGGTGTCATGGAACACTGTGATGACAAGCGTCACGGAGCATTGTGAATACAGGGGTCATGGAGCATTGGGATGACAAGAGCATGGATCATTGTGATGACAAGGGTCATGGAGAATTGGGCTGAAAATGTTCATGGAGTATTATGATGACAGGGGTCATGGAGCACTGTGATGGCAGAGGTCATGGAGAATTTTGATTTCATTGTGCTGACAATAGCCGGAAGCTCTATGATGATGGGCATGATGCATTTTGATGACAGGGTTCAAGGAGCATTTAGATGAAAAGGGGCATGGAGCATTGTGATCACATGGGTCTTGGAGCACAGTGATGAAACGGGCATGGAGCATTTTGATGAGAAGTCCATGGAACATTCTGATGACATGTGTCATGGAGCTTTGTGATGTCAAGGGCATGGAGCATTCTGATTAAAGGGGTCTTGGAGCATTGTGATGACAAGTGTCATGGAGCCTTGTGATGACAAGGCCTTGGAACATTGTGATGACAGGGGTAATGGAGCATTGTTATGACAGGTGTAATGGAGCATTGTGATGAGAAGGGAATGGAGCTTGGTGATTACAATATTTATGGAGCATTGCAATGACAAATTTGCAGAACTTTCTGATGAAAAGTGCGTGGCATAGTGTGAAGACAAGTGTCATTGAGCATTTTTCTGACAAAGGCCTGGAGCATTGTGATGATAAGGGTCACGGAGCATTGTGATGAAAAGTGCTTGGATCAATGTGGTTCCAAATGTAACAGAGCCTTGTGATGACGCGGGCATGGACCATTGTGATGACAAATGTTATGAAGCATTGTGATGACTGGAGTCACGGAGCATTGTGATGACAGGGGGCATGGAGCATTGTGATGACGAGGGCATGGAGCATTGTGCTGAGAAAGGCATAGAGCATTGTGATGACAAGGGTCAAAGAGCATTGTGATGAAAAGTTCATTGAGCAATGTGGTTAAGTGTCACAGAGAGTGTTGATGGTGAGGGCATGGACCATTGTGATGACAAAGGTCATGAAGCATTGTGATGAAAACGGCATGGGGCATTGTGATGACAAGTGCATGGAGCCTTGTCATGACAGTGTTCCAGGAGCATACTGAAGACAAGTGTCAGGGAGCATTGTGATGACAAGTGTATTGAGCATTGTGATGACAAAGATCATGGAGAATTGTGATAAGAAGACCATGGATAATTGTGATGATGAGCGTCATGGGGTGTTGTGATGATAAGTGTTATGGAACATTGTGATCACAAGTGTTTGGAGCATTATGATGACATGGGTCATGCTGAATACTGATTTCACTGTGATGACAATAGCTTGAAGCATTATGATGATGGGCATGGTGCATTGTGATGACAGGGTTCATGGAGCTTTGAGATGAAAAGGGGCATGGATCATTGTGATTACAAGGGTCTTGGAGCATTGTGATGACAAGGGCATGGAGCATTGTGATGAGAAGGCCATAGAACATTCTGATGACATGCGTCATGGAGCTTTGTGATGACAAGAGCATGGAGCATTATGATTTGAGGGGTCTTCAGCATTGTGATGAGAAGTGTCGTGGAACCTTGTGATGACAAGGCCGTGGAACATTGTGATGGCAGCGGTCATGGTGCATTGTTATGACAGGGGTAATGGAGCATTGTGATCAGAAAGATATGGAACATTGGTCTGAAATGTTTCACGGATTATTGTGATGAGAGAGGGCATGGAGCATTGTGATGACAAGGGCACGGAACACTGTGATACATGGGTCATGCAGGATTGTAATGACAAGGGCATGGAGAATTGTGATGAGAAGGGCATCGAGCATTGTGATGACAAATGTCATGGAGCTTTGTGATGACAAGGGCATGGAGCAGTGTGATGAGAGGTTTCAAGGAACATTGTGATGACAATGACATGGAGCATTGTGATGCCAAGAGTCATGGTGCATTGTGACGAGAAGGGCAGGGAGCATTTTGATGACCGGGTCATGCAGCAATTTGATAAAAAGTTTAATGGAACATTTTGAGGGCAGGGGTTATGGAACATTGTGATGTCAGGTGTCTTGGAGCTATGGGATGAAATGGGTCACGGAGAATTTTGATGACAGGGGTTATGGAATATTGTGATGGCAGTAGTCATGGAATATTGTGATGATAAGGGGATGTAGCATTGTGATGACTGGATCATGGAACATTGTGATTACAGGGGTGAGGGAGTATTGTGATGACTAGTAATGGAACATTGTTATGTCCCTGGTGAGAGAGCATTTTGATGAGAAGTGCATGGACCATTGTGATTACAAGGTTTATGGAGCATTGCAATGACAAAGTTGTGAACCGTTGTGAGGAAATGCACGTGGCACATTGTGATGACAATGGTCATGGAGCACTGTTCTGACAAAGACTTGGAGCATTGTGATGACAAGGGTTACGGAGAACTGTGATGAAATGTTCATGGAGCACTGAGCTTACAAAGGTCACAGAGCCTTGTGATGACGCGGGCATGGACCATTGTGATGACAAACTTTATGAAGCATTGTGATGACTGAAGTCACGGAGCATTGTGATGACCGGGGTCATGGAGCAGTGTGATGACAATGGCATGGATCATTGTGATGACAGGGGCATGGAGCATTGGTCTCAAAAATTTCATACATTGTTGTGATGACAGTGGGCATGGTGCATTGTGATAACAAGTGCATGGAGCATTGTGATGAGAAGGTCATGGAGTACTGTGAAGACAGGTGTCAGGGAACATTGTGATGACATATGTCATGGTCCATTGCGATGACAATGGCATAGAGCATTGTGATGCCAAATGGAATGGAGGATTGTGATGACAAATATAATGGAGCATTGTGATGATTAGGGCTTGGAGCATTATGATGACAAGGGCCACAGAAAATTTTCATCACAACGTTGTGAAGCATTTTGATGACAATGCCCTAGAGCATTGTGATGACAAAACCATGGAGCCTTGTGATGACCAATCTCATGGAGCATACTGATGAAAACGGGCATGGAGCATTGTGATTACAGGGTCTTGGAACATTGTGATAACAAGGGCATGGAGCATTGTGAGGAGAAGACCAAGGAGCATTCTGATGGCATGCGTCATTGAGCTTTGTGATGACAAGGGCATGGAGCATTGTGATTACATTGGTCTTGGAGCATTCTGATGAAAAGAGAATGGATCATTGTGATGAAAAAAGCATGGAGACTTGTCATGACAGGGTTCAAGGAGCATACAGACAACAAGTATCAGGGAGCATTTTGATGAAAAGTGTATTGAGCATTGTGATGACGAAGGTCATGGAGCATTGTGATGAAAAGACCATGGATAATTTTGATGACGAGCATTATGGGGCATTGTGATGACAAGTGTTACGGAATATTGTGATCACAAGGGTTTGGAGCATTGTTACGACAGACGTGATGGAACATTTTGATTTCTTTGTTATGACAATCGCATGAAGCATTATGATGATTGGCATGGTGCACTGTGATGACAGGGTTCATGGATCATTGAGATGAAAAGTGGCATAGAGCATTGTGATTACAGTGTTCTTGGAGCAATGTGATGAGAAGGGTCATGGAGCCTTGTGATGACAAAGGCATGGAACATCGTGATGGCAGGGGTCATGGAGCATTGTTATGACAGGGGTAATGGAGAATTTTGATGGCAAGGGCATGGAGCATTGTGATGAGAAGGCCATGGAGCATTCAGAGGATATGTGGCATGGAGCTTTGTGAAGACAAGGACATGGAGCAATGTGATGAGAGCGTTCATGGAGCATTGTGATGACAATGACATGGAGCATTGTGATGCCAAGGGTCATGGATATTTGTGATGACAAAGGTCATGGAGCATTTTGATGGCAAGGGTGTTGTGCATTGTGATGAGTAGGGCAGGGAGCTTTCTGATGTCACGGTCATGGAGCAATTTGATGAAAAGTGTCATGGAACATTTTGATGACAGGTGTTATGTAACATTGTGATGTCATGGGTCATCGAACATTGTGATGATAAGTGCATGTAGCATTGTGATGACAGGAGTCATGGAACAATGTGATGACAGGGGTGAGGGTGTATTGTGACAAATAGTGATGTAGCATTGTGATATCAGTGCTGAGAGAGCATTTGGATGAGAAGTGCATGGATCATTTTGATGACAAATATTATTGAGCATTGTGATGACAAGATTGTAGAGCACTGTGATGACAAGTGCAAGGTGCATTGTGGTGACATGTGTCATGGAGCATTGTGCTGACAAGCGCATGGAGCATTGTGATGACAAGGGTCAAAGAGCATTGTGATGAAAAGTTCACGGAGCATTTTGGTTAAAATGGTCACAGAGACTGTTCATGACGAGGGCATGGACCATTGTGATGACAAAGGTCATGAAGCATTGTGATGACTGGAGTCACGGCGCATTGTGATGACAGGGGTCATGGAGCATTGTGATAACAAGGGCATGGAGCATTGTGATGACAAGGTCATGGAACATTGTTCTAATAAGTTTCATAGATTATTGTGATGACAGTTGGAATGGCACATTTTGATGACAAGGGCATGAAGCAATGTGATCCCAAAGTTCATGGAGGATTGTGATGACAATGGAAATGGAGTATTGTGATGACAAGCACATAGAGCATTGTAATAACAAGATCATGTAGCATTTTGCTGACAAAGGCATGGAGCATTGTGATGACAGTTGTCATGGAGCACTGTGATGACAAGCGTCACGGAGCATTGTGAATACAGAGGTCATGGAGCATTGGGATTGCAAGGGCATGGATCATTGTGATGACAAGGGTCATGGAGCACTGGGCTGAAAATGTTCATGGAGTGTTGTGATGACAGGGGTCATGGAGCATTGTGATGACTAGGGAATGGAGCATTGTGATGACAACAGTCCCGGATCATTGTGTTGTCAGGTGTCATGGAGTGTTGTGATGACAGTGGTCATGGAGCATTGTGATGATATTGGCCATGGAGCATTGTGATGAGTAGGTCGTGGAGCATTGGGCTGAAAATGTTCATGGATTATTGTGATGACAGGGGTCATGGAGCATTGTGATGACAAAGGAATGGAGCATCGTGATGACAAGGTCCTGGAGCATTGTGATGAGAAGACCATGGAGACTTGTGATGACAAGTCTCATGGAGCATTCTGATGAAAAGGGGCATGGAGCATTGTGATTACAGGGGTCTTGGAGCATTGTGATGACTAGGGCATAGAGCATTGTGATGAGAAGGCCATGAAACATTCTGATGACATGTGTCATGGAGTTTTTTGATGACAAGGGCATGGAGCCTTGTGACTACAGGGGTTTTGGATCATTGTGATGACAAGGGCATGGAGCATTGTGAGGAGAAGACCAAGGAGAATTCTGATGGCCTGCGTCATTGAGCTTTGTGATGACAAGAGCATGGAGCATTGAGATTATATGTGTCTTGGAGCATTGTGATGAAAAGGACATGGATCATTGTGATGAAAATGGCATGGAGCCTTGTCATGACAGGATTCAAGCAGCATACAGACAACAAGTGTCAGGGAGCATTTTGATGACAAGTGTATTGAGCACTGTGAGGACAAAGGTCGTGGAGCATTGAGATGAGAAGACCATTGATAAATGTGATGACGAGCATCATGGGGCATTATGATGACAAGTGATATGGAATATTGTGATCTCAAGGGTTTGGAGCATTGTTATGACAGAGGTCATGGAGCATTTTGATTTCATTGTGATGACAATAGCATGAAGCATTATGATGATGGGCATGGTGCATTGTGAGGACAGGGTTCATGTATCATTGAGATGAAAAGCGGCATAGAGCATTGTGATTACAGGGTCCTTGGATCATTGTGATGAGAAGGGTCATGGAGCTTCGTGATGACAAGGATATGCAACATCGTGATGGCAGGGGTCATGGAGCATTGTTATGTCAGGTGTAATGGAGCATTCTGATGGCAAGGGCGTTGAGCATTGTGATGAGAAGGCCATGGAGTATTCTGATGACATGTGTCATGGAGCATTGTGAAGACAAGGGCATTGAACAATGTGATAAGAGCGTTCAGGGAGCATTGTGCTGACAATGACATGGAGCATTTAAGGCCAAAGGTCATGAATCTTTTTGATGAAAAAACTCATGGAGAATTTTGATAGCAAGGGCGTAGTGCATTGTGATGAGAAGGGCAGGGAGCATTGTGATGACAGGGTCAAGGAGCAATTTGATGAAAAGTGTCATGGAACATTTTGAGGACAGGTGTTATGGAACATTGTGATGTCAGGGGTCATCGAACATTGTGATGATAAGTGCATGTAGCATTGTGATGACAGGAGTCATGGAACATTGTGATGACAGAGGTGACGGAGTATTCTGACAAATAGTGATGTAGCATTGTGATATCAGTGGTGAGGGAGCATTTTGATGAGAAGTGCATGGAGCATTGTGATGACAAATTTTATGGAGCATTGTGATGACAAGATTGTAGAGCACTGTGATGACAAGCGTATGGTGCATTGTGATGACATGTGTCATGGAGCATTGTGCTGACAAGCACATGGAGCATTGTGATGAAAAGGGTCAAAGAGCATTGTGATGAAAAGTTCATGGAGCATTGTGGTTAAAAAGGTCACAGAGACTGTTGATGACGAGGGCATGGACCATTGTGATGATAAAGGTCATGAAGCATTGTGATGACTGGAGTCACGGATCATTGTGATGACAGGGGTCATGGAGCATTGTGATAACAAGGGCATGGAGCATTGTGATGACAAGGGCATGGAACATTGGTCTAATAAGTTTCATTGATTATTGCGATGACAGTTCGAATGGCACATTGTGATGACAATGTCATGGAGCATTGTGATGACCAGGTCATGCAGTATTGTGAAGACTGGTGTCAGGGAGCATTGTGATGATATATGTAATGGCCCAGTGTGATGACAATGGCCTGGAGCATTGTGATGACAAATGTCATGGAGGATTCTGATGACAAAGGTAATGGAGCATTGTGATGACAATGGCTTGGTGCATTGTGATGAAAACGGTCAGGGAGCATTGTGCTGACAAGTGCATGGAGAACTGTGATGACAATGGTCATGGAGCATTATGATGACAAGCTTGTGGAGTGTTTTGATGACAATGGCATGGAGCATTGTGATGAAAACGGCTTAGGGTATTGTGATGAAAATCGCATGGAGCCTTTTAGTGACAGGGTTCAAGGAGCATTCTGATGACAAGTGTCAGGGAGCTTTGTGATGACAAGTGTATTGAGAATTGTGATGACAAAGGTCATGGAGCATTGGGATGAAAAGGGCATGGAGTACTGTGATGACAGGCATCATGGAGCGTTGTGATGACAAGTGTTATGGAACATTGTTATCACAAGCGTTTTGAGCATTGTGATAACAGAGGTCATGGATCATTTTGATTTCAAGGATCATGGAGCATTGTGATGACAAGGGCATGAAGCAATGTGATCCCAAGGTTCATGGAGTATTGTGATGACAAGCGCATACAGCATTGTAATGACAAGTTCATGTAGCATTTTGCTGAAAAAGGCATGGAGCATTGTGATGACATGTGTCATGGGGCACTGTGATGACAAGCATCACGGAGCATTGTGAATACAGGGGTAATGGAGCATTGGGATGACATGGGCATGTATCATTGTTATGACAAGGGTCATGGAGCACTGGGCTGAAAATGTTCAACGAGTGTGGTGATGACAGGGGTCATGGAGCTTTGTGAGGACTAGGGAATGGAGCATTGTGATGAAAAGAGTCCCGGATCATTGTGTTGTCAGGTGTCATGGAGTGTTGTGTTAACAGTGGTCATGGAGCATTGTGATGATACTGGCCATGGAGCATTGTGATAAGTAGGTCGTGGAGCACTGGGCTGAATATGTTCATGGATTATTGTGATGACAGGGGTCATGGAGCATTGTGATGAAAAGGGAATGGACCATGGTGATGACAATGTCCTGGAGCATTGTGAAGAGAAGTCCATGGCGACTTGTGATGACAAGTCTCATGGAGCATTCTGATGAAAAGGGGAATGGAGCATTGTGATTACAGGGGTCTTGGAGCATTGTGATGACTAGGGCATGGAGCATTGTGATGAGAAGGCCATGGAGCATTCTGATGACATGCGTCATGGAGATTTGTGATGACAAGGGCATGGAGCTTTGTGATTACAGGGATCTTGGAGCATTGTGATGAAAATGGCATGGATCATTGTTATGAAAAAGGCATGGAGCCTTGTCATGACAGGGATCAAGGAGCATACGAAGCCAAGTGTCAGGCAGCATTGTGATGACAAGTGTATTGAGCATTGTGATGACAATGGTCATGGAACATTGTGATGAAAAGGGCATGGAGTATTGTGATGACAGGCATCATGTAGCTTTGTGATGACAAGTGTTACGGAACATTGTGATCACAAGGGTTTGGAGCATTGTGATGACAGAGGTCATGGATCATTTTGATTTCAAGGAGCAGGGAGCATTGTGATGACAGGGGCATGAAGCAATATGATCCCTAGTTTCATGGAGGATTGTGATGACAATGGTAAAGGAGTATTGTGATGACAAGCGCAAAGAGCATTGTAATGACATGGTCATGTAGCATTTTGCTGACAAATGCATGGAGCATTGTGATGAAAAGTTTCATGGAGCACTGTGATGACAAGCGTCACGGAGCATTGTGAATACAGGGGTCATGGAGCATTGGGATTACAAGGGCTTGGATCATTGTGATGACAAGGGTCATGGAGCATTGGGCTGAAAATGTTCATGGAGTATTGTGATGACAGGGGTTATGTAGAATTTTGATTTCATTGTGCTGACAAAAGCCGGAAACACTATGATGATTGGCATGATGCATTGTGATGACAGGGTTCTGGGAGCATAGAGGTGAAGAGGGGCATGGAGCATTGTGATTACAGGGGTCTTGGAGCATTGTGATGACAAGGGCATTGAGCATTTTAATGAGAAGTACATGGAACATTCTGATGACGTGTCATGGAGCTTTGTGATGACAAGGGCATAGAAATTTGTGATGGCAGGGGTCATGGAGTATTGTTATGACAGGGGTAATGCAGCATTGTGATGAGAAGGGCATGGAGCATTGTAATTACAAGGTTCATGGAGCATTGCGATGACAAATTTGTGGACCGTTGGGATGAAAAGCACGTGGCACATAGTGATGACAAGGGTCATGGAGCATTTTTTTGACAAAGGCATGGAGCATTGTGATGACAAGGGTCACGGAGCATTGTGATGAAAAGTTCATGGAGCATTGTGGTTACAAAGGTAACAGAGCCTTGTGATGACGTGGGTATCGCCCTTCGTGATGACAATTGTTATAAAGAATTGTGATGACTGGAGTCATGGAGCATTGTGATGACAGGGCTCATGGAGCATTGTGATGAAAAGGACATGGAACAATGTGCTGAGAAAGGCATAGAGCATTGTGTTGACATGTGTCATGGAGCACTGTGATGACAAGAGTCACGGACCATTGAGAATACAGGGGTCATGGAGCATTAGGATGACAAGGGCATGGATTATTGTGATGACAAGTGTCATGGAGAATTGGGCTGAAAAAGTTCCTGGAGTATTGTGATGACAGGTGTCATGGGGCAATGTGATTACAGGCGTCTTGGAGCATTATGATGACATAGGTCCTGGATCATTGGGTTGTCAGCTGTCATGGAGTGTTGTGATGACATTGGTCATGGATCATTGTGATGATACTGGTCATGAAGCATTGTGATGAGAAGGTCATGGAGCAGTGGGCTGAAAATGTTCATGGAGTATTGTGATGACGGGGGACATGGAGCATTGTGATGACAACGGAATGGAGCATGGTGATGACAAGTTCCTGGAGCATTGTGACGAGATGGCCATGGAGACTTGTGATGACAAGTCTCATGGAGCATTCTGATGATAAGGGGCATGGAGCATTGTGATTACAGGGGTCTTGGAGCATTGTGATGACAAGGGCATGGAGCATTTTGAGGAGAAGGCCATGGAACATTCTGATGACATGCGTCATGGAGCTTTGTGATGACAAGGGCATGGAGCATTGTGATTACAGGGGTTTTGGAGCATTGTGATGACAAGGGTCATGGAGCCTTTTGATGACAAGGCCGTGGAACATTGTGATGGCAGGGGTCATGAAGCATTTTTATGACAGTGATAATGGAGCATTGTGATGAGAAGGGCATTGAGCATTGGTCTGAAATGTTTCATGGATTATTGTGATGAGAGTGGGCATGGAGCATTGTGATGACAAGGGCCCGGAACACTGTGATACATGGGTCATGGAGGATTGTAATGACAAAGGCATGGAGCATTGTGATGGGAAGGGCATCGAGCATTGTGATGACAAGTGTCATGGTGCTTTGTGATGACAAGGGCATGGAGCCATGTGATGAGAGGGTTCATGGAGCATTGTGATGACAATGACATGGAGCATTGTGATGCCAAGGGCCATGGAGCTTTGTGATGACAATGGTCATGGATATTTTGATGACAAGTGTGTGGTGCATTGTGATGAGAAGGGCAGGGAGCATTTTGATGACAGGGTTATGCAGCAATTTGATGAAAAGTGTAATGGAACATTTTGATGACAGGGGTTATAGAACATTGTGATGCCAGGGGTCATGGATCTTTGGGATGAAAAGGGTCATGGAGCATTTTGATGACAGGGGTTATGGAACATTGTGATGTCAGGGGTCATGGAACATTGTGCAGATAAGGGGATGTAGCATTGTGATGACAGGGGTCATGGAACATTGTGATAACAGGGGTGAGGGAGGATTGTGATGACTAGTCGGGGAACATTGTGATATCTCATGTGAGAGAGCATTTGGATGAGAAGTTCATGGAGCATTGTGATTACAAGGTTTATGGAGCATAGTGATGACAAGGTTGTGGATCACTGTGATGAAAAGTGCATGGCACATTGTGATGACAAAGGTCATGGAACATTGTTCTGACAAAGGCATGGAGCATTGTGATGACAAGGGTCACGGAGCATTGTGATGAAAAGTTCATGGAGCATTGTGGTTAAAATGGTCACAGAGCCTTGTGATGATGCGGGCATGGACCGTTGTGATGACAAACGTTATGAAGCATTGTGATGACTGGAGTCAGGGGCATTGTGATGACAGGGGTCTTGGAGCATTGTGATGACTAGGGCATGGAGCATTGTGATGAGAAGGCCATGGAGCATTCTGATGACATGCGTCATGGAGATTTGTGATGACAAGGGCATGGAGCTTTGTGATTACAGGGATCTTGGAGCATTGTGATGAAAATGGCATGGATCATTGTTATGAAAAAGGCATGGAGCCTTGTCATGACAGGGATCAAGGAGCATACGAAGCCAAGTGTCAGGCAGCATTGTGATGACAAGTGTATTGAGCATTGTGATGACAAAGGTCATGGAACATTGTGATGAAAAGGGCATGGAGTATTGTGATGACAGGCATCATGTAGCTTTGTGATGACAAGTGTTACGGAACATTGTGATCACAAGGGTTTGGAGCATTGTGATGACAGAGGTCATGGATCATTTTGATTTCAAGGAGCAGGGAGCATTGTGATGACAGGGGCATGAAGCAATATGATCCCTAGTTTCATGGAGGATTGTGATGACAATGGTAAAGGAGTATTGTGATGACAAGCGCAAAGAGCATTGTAATGACAAGGTCATGTAGCATTTTGCTGACAAATGCATGGAGCATTGTGATGAAAAGTTTCATGGAGCACTGTGATGACAAGCGTCACGGAGCATTGTGAATACAGGGGTCATGGAGCATTGGGATTACAAGGGCTTGGATCATTGTGATGACAAGGGTCATGGAGCATTGGGCTGAAAATGTTCATGGAGTACTGTGATGACAGGGGTCATGTAGAATTTTGATTTCATTGTGCTGACAATAGCCGGAAGCATTATGATGATTGGCATGATGCATTGTGATGACAGGGTTCATGGAGCATTGAGATGAAGAGGGGCATGGAGCATTGTGATTACAGGGGTCTTGGAGCATTGTGATGACAATGGCATTGAGCATTTTGATGAGAAGTACATGGAACATTCTGATGACGTGTCATGGAGCTTTGTGATGACAAGGGCATAGAAATTTGTGATGGCAGGGGTTATTGAGTATTGTTATGACAGGGGTAATGCAGCATTGTGATGAGAAGAGCATGGAGCATTGTGATTACAAGGTTGATGGAGCATTGCGATGACAAATTTGTGGACCGTTGTGATGAAAAGCGCGTGGCACATTGTGATGACAAGCGTCATGGAGCATTTTTCCGACAAAGGCATGTAACATTGTGATGACAAGGATCACGGAGCATTGTGATGAAAAGTTCATGGAGCATTGTGGTTACAAAGGTAACAGAGCCTTGTGATGACGTGTGTATCGCCCATCGTTATGACAAATGTTATGAAGAATTGTGGTGACTGGAGTCATGGAGCATTGTGATGACAGGGGTCATGGAGAATTGGGCTGAAAATGTTCCTGGAGTATTGTGATGACAGGTGTCATGGGGCATTGTGATTACAGGGGTCTTGGAGCATTATCATGAAAGAGGTCCCGGATCATTGGGTTGTCAGCTGTCATGGAGTGTTGTGATGACCTTGGACATGGAGCATTGTGATGATATTGTTCATGGAGCATTGTGATGATAAGGTCATGGAGCAGTGGGCTGAAAATGTTCATGGAGTATTGTGATGAGAGGGGTCATGGTGCATTGTGATGACAACGGAATGGAGCATGGTGATGACAAGTTCCTGGAGCATTGTGATGAGATGACCATGGAGACTTGTGATGACAAATGTCATGGAGCATTCTGATGATAATGGGCATGGAGCATTGTGATTACAGGGGTCTTGGAGCATTGTGATGACAAGGGCATGGATCATTGTGAGGAGAAGGCCATGGAACATTCTGATGACATGCGTCATGGAGATTTGTGATGACAAGGGCATGGAGCATTGTGATTACAGGGGTTTTTGAGCATTGTGATGACAAGGGTCATGGAGCCTTGTGATGACAGGGCCGTGGAACATTGTGATGGCAGGGGTCATGAAGCATTGTTATGACAGAGATAATGGAGCATTGTGATGAGAAGGGCATTGAGCATTGGTCTGAAATGTTTCATGGATTATTGTGATGAGAGTGGGCATGGAGCATTGTGATGACAAGGGCCCGGAACACTGTGATACATGGGTCGTGGAGGATTGTAATGACAAAGGCATGGAGCATTGTGATGGGATGGGCATCGAGCATTGTGATGACAAGTGTCATGGTGCTTTGTGATGACAAGGTCATGGAGCCATGTGATGAGAGGGTTCATGGAGCATTGTGAAGACAATGACATGGAGCATTGTGATGCCAAGGGCCATGGAGCTTTGTGATGAAAATTGTCATGGAGCATTTTGATGACAAGGGTGTGGTGCACTGTGATGAGAAGTGCAGGTAGCATTTTGATGACAGGGTCATACAGCAATTTGATGAAAAGTGTAATGGAACATTTTGATGACATGGGTTATAGAACATTGTGATGCCATGGGTCATGGATCTTTGGGATGAAAAGGGTCATGGAGCATTTTGATGACAGTGGTTATGGAACATTGTGATATCAGGGGTCATGGAACATTTTTCAGATAAGGGGATGTAGCATTGTGATGACAGGGGTCATGGAACTTTTTGATAACAGGGGTGAGGGAGGATTGTGATGACTAGTGGGTGAACATTGTGATATCTCATGTGAGAGAGCATTTGGATGAGAAGTTCATGGAGCATTGTGATTACAAGTTTTATGGAGCATAGCACTGACAAGGTTGTGGATCATTGTGATGAAAAGTGCATGGCACACTGTGATGACAAAGGTCATGGAGCATTGTTCTGACAAAGGCATGGAGCATTGTGATGACAAGGGTCACGGAGCATTGTGATGAAAAGTTCATGGAGCATTGTGGTTAAAATGGTCACAGAGCCTTGTGATGACGCGGACATGGACCGTTGTGATGACAAACGTTATGAAGCATTGTGATGACTGGAGTCACGGGGCATTGTGATGACAGGGGTCATGGAGCATTGTGATGACAAGGGCATGGAGCACTGTGATGACAGGGGCATGGAGCATTGGTCTGACAAGTTTCATAGATGATTGTGATGACTGTGGACATGGTGCATTGTGATGACAAGGGCATGGAGCATTGTGATGACACGGGCATGGTGTATTGTGAAGACATGTGTCAGGGAGCATTGTGATGACATATGTCATGGTCCATTGCGATGACAATGGCATGGAGCATTGTGATGCCAAATGTAATGGAGGATTGTAATGACAAATATAATGTAGCATTGTGATGACTACGGCTTGGAGCATTATGATGACAAGGGCCAATGAAAATTTTCATGACAATGTCGTGAAGCATTGTGACGGCAAGGTCCTGGAGCATTGTGATGAGAAAACCATGGAGCCTTGTGATGACAAGTCTCATGGAGCATACTGATGAAAAGGGGCAAGGAGCATTCTGATTACAGGTGTCTTGGAACATTGTGATAACAAGGGCATGGAGCATTGTGATGAAAATGGCATGGAGCATTGGTCTAATAAGTTTCATGGATTATTGTGATGACAGTTGGAATGGCGCATTGTGATGACAAGGGCATGGAGCATTGTGATGACCAGGTCATGCAGTACTGTGAAAAGAGGTGTCACGGAGCATTGTGATGACATATGTATTGGCCCATTGTGATGACAATGGCATGGAGCATTGTGATGCCAAGTGTCATGGAGGATTCTGATGACAAAGGTAATGGAGCATTGTGATCACAATGGCTTGGAGCATAGTGATGACAAGGTTCAGGGAGCATTGTGCTGACAAGTGCATGGAGAATTGTGATGACAAGGGTCATGGAGCATTCTGATGAAAAGCTTGTGGATTATTTTGATGACAATGGCATGGAGAATTGTGATGAAAACGGCATGGGGTTTTGTGATGAAAAATGCATGCAGCCTTTTCGTGACAGGGTTCAAGGAGCATTCTGACGACAAGTGTCAGGGAGCATTGTGATGACAAGTGTATTGAGAATTGTGATGACAAAGTTCATGGAGCATTGTGATGAAAAGGGCATGGAGTATTGTGATGACAGGCATCATGGAGCGTTGTGATGACAAGTGATATGGAACATTGTGATCACAAGTGTTTGGAGCATTGCGATGACAGAGGTCATGGATCATTTTGATTTCAAGGAGCATGTAGCATTGTGATGACAAGGGCATGAAGCAATGTGATCCAAGGTTCATGGAGGAGAGTGATGACAATGGTAATGGAGTATTTTGATGACAAGTGCATAGAGTATTGTAATGAGAAGGTCATGTAGCATTTTGATGACAAAGGCATGGAGCATTGTGATGACAGGTGTCATGGAGCACTGTGATGACAAGCGTCACGGAGCATTGTGAATACCGGGTTCATGGAGCATTGGGATGACAGGGGCATGGATCATTGTGATGACAAGCGTCATGGAGTATTGGGCTGAAAATATTCATGGATTATTGTGATGACAGTGGTCATGGAGCATTGTGATGACTAGGGAATGGAGCATTGTGATGACAAGAGTCCCGGATCTTTGTGTTGTCAGGTGTCTTGGAGTGTTGTGATGACAGTGGCCATGGAGCATTGTGATGATATTGGTCTTGGAGCATTGTGATGAGAAGGTCACGGATCATGGGGCTGAAAATATTCATGGAGTATTGTGATGACAGGCGTCATGGAGCATTGTGATGACAAGGGCATGTAGCATTGTGATGACAGGGGCATGGAGCATTGGTCTGACAAGTTTCATAGATTATTGTGATGACAGTGGACATGGTGCATTTTGATGACTAGGGCATGCAGCATTGTGAAGACAAGGGCATGGAGTAATGTGAAGACAGGTGTCAGGCAGCATTGTGATGACCTATGTCATGGTCCATTGCGATGACAATAGCATGGAGCATAGTGATGCCAAATGTAATGGAGGATGTGATGACAAATATAATGGAGCATTGTGATGACTAGGGCTTGGAGCATTATGTTGACAAGGGACATTGAGAATTTTCATGACAATGTCGTGAAGCATTGTGATGACAAGGTCCTTCAGCATTGTGATGAGAAAACCATGGAGGCTTGTGATGACAAATCACAAGGAGCATACTGATGAAAAGGGGCCTGGAGAATTCTGATTACAGGGGACTTGGAACATTGTGATACAAGGGCATGGAGCATTGTGATGACAAGGACATGCAGTATTGTGAAGAGAGGTGTCAGGGAGCACTGTGATGACATATGCAATGGCCCATTGTGATGACAATGGCATGGAGCATTGTGATGCCAAGTGTCATGGAGGATTCTAATGACAAAGGTAATGGAGCATTGTGATGACAAGGGTTTGGAGCATTGTGATATCAAGGGACAGGGAGCAATTTGCTGACAAGTGCATGGATAATTGTGATGACAAGAGACATGGAGCATTCTGAAGACAAGCTTGTGGAGTATTTTGATAACAATTGCATGGGGCATTGTGATGAAAAAGGAATGGAGCCTTTTGGTGACAGGGTTCAAGGAGGACTCTGACGACAATGTCAGGGAGCATTGTGATGACAAGTGTATTGAGAATTGTGATGACAAAGGTCATGGAGCATTGTGAGGAAAAGGGCATGGAGTATTGTGATGACAGGCATCATGGAGCTTTGTGATGACAAGTGTTACGGAACATTGTGATCACAAGGGTTTGGAGCATTGTGATGACAGAGGTCATGGATCATTTTGATTTCAAGGAGCAGGGAGCATTGTGATGACAAGGGCATGAAGGAATGTGATCCCAAGTTTCATGGAGGATTGTGATGACAATGGTAAAGGAGTATTGTGATGACAAGCGCAAAGAGCATTGTAATGACAAAGTCATGTAGCATTTTGCTGACAAATGCATGGAGCATTGTGATGACAAGTTGCATGGAGCACTGTGATTACAAGCGTCACGGAGCATTGTGAATACAGGGGTCATGGAGCATTCGGATGACAAGGGCATGGATCATTGTGATGACAAGGGTCATGGAGCATTGGGCTGAAAATGTTCATGGAGTACTGTGATGACAGGGGTTATGTAGAATTTTGATTTCATTGTGCTGACAAAAGCCGGAAACACTATGATGATTGGCATGATGCATTGTGATGACAGGGTTCTGGGAGCATAGAGGTGAAGAGGGGCATGGAGCATTGTGATTACAGGGGTCTTGGAGCATTGTGATGACAAGGGCATTGAGCATTTTAATGAGAAGTACATGGAACATTCTGATGACGTGTCATGGAGCTTTGTGATGACAAGGGCATAGAAATTTGTGATGGCAGGGGTCATGGAGTATTGTTATGACAGGGGTAATGCAGCATTGTGATGAGAAGGGCATGGAGCATTGTAATTACAAGGTTCATGGAGCATTGCGATGACAAATTTGTGGACCGTTGGGATGAAAAGCACGTGGCACATAGTGATGACAAGGGTCATGGAGCATTTTTTTGACAAAGGCATGGAGCATTGTGATGACAAGGGTCACGGAGCATTGTGATGAAAAGTTCATGGAGCATTGTGGTTACAAAGGTAACAGAGCCTTGTGATGACGTGGGTATCGCCCTTCGTGATGACAATTGTTATAAAGAATTGTGATGACTGGAGTCATGGAGCATTGTGATGACAGGGCTCATGGAGCATTGTGATGAAAAGGACATGGAACAATGTGCTGAGAAAGGCATAGAGCATTGTGTTGACATGTGTCATGGAGCACTGTGATGACAAGAGTCACGGACCATTGAGAATACAGGGGTCATGGAGCATTAGGATGACAAGGGCATGGATTATTGTGATGACAAGTGTCATGGAGAATTGGGCTGAAAAAGTTCCTGGAGTATTGTGATGACAGGTGTCATGGGGCAATGTGATTACAGGCGTCTTGGAGCATTATGATGACATAGGTCCTGGATCATTGGGTTGTCAGCTGTCATGGAGTGTTGTGATGACATTGGTCATGGATCATTGTGATGATACTGGTCATGAAGCATTGTGATGAGAAGGTCATGGAGCAGTGGGCTGAAAATGTTCATGGAGTATTGTGATGACGGGGGACATGGAGCATTGTGATGACAACGGAATGGAGCATGGTGATGACAAGTTCCTGGAGCATTGTGACGAGATGGCCATGGAGACTTGTGATGACAAGTCTCATGGAGCATTCTGATGATAAGGGGCATGGAGCATTGTGATTACAGGGGTCTTGGAGCATTGTGATGACAAGGGCATGGAGCATTTTGAGGAGAAGGCCATGGAACATTCTGATGACATGCGTCATGGAGCTTTGTGATGACAAGGGCATGGAGCATTGTGATTACAGGGGTTTTGGAGCATTGTGATGACAAGGGTCATGGAGCCTTTTGATGACAAGGCCGTGGAACATTGTGATGGCAGGGGTCATGAAGCATTTTTATGACAGTGATAATGGAGCATTGTGATGAGAAGGGCATTGAGCATTGGTCTGAAATGTTTCATGGATTATTGTGATGAGAGTGGGCATGGAGCATTGTGATGACAAGGGCCCGGAACACTGTGATACATGGGTCATGGAGGATTGTAATGACAAAGGCATGGAGCATTGTGATGGGAAGGGCATCGAGCATTGTGATGACAAGTGTCATGGTGCTTTGTGATGACAAGGGCATGGAGCCATGTGATGAGAGGGTTCATGGAGCATTGTGATGACAATGACATGGAGCATTGTGATGCCAAGGGCCATGGAGCTTTGTGATGACAATGGTCATGGATATTTTGATGACAAGTGTGTGGTGCATTGTGATGAGAAGGGCAGGGAGCATTTTGATGACAGGGTTATGCAGCAATTTGATGAAAAGTGTAATGGAACATTTTGATGACAGGGGTTATAGAACATTGTGATGCCAGGGGTCATGGATCTTTGGGATGAAAAGGGTCATGGAGCATTTTGATGACAGGGGTTATGGAACATTGTGATGTCAGGGGTCATGGAACATTGTGCAGATAAGGGGATGTAGCATTGTGATGACAGGGGTCATGGAACATTGTGATAACAGGGGTGAGGGAGGATTGTGATGACTAGTCGGGGAACATTGTGATATCTCATGTGAGAGAGCATTTGGATGAGAAGTTCATGGAGCATTGTGATTACAAGGTTTATGGAGCATAGTGATGACAAGGTTGTGGATCACTGTGATGAAAAGTGCATGGCACATTGTGATGACAAAGGTCATGGAACATTGTTCTGACAAAGGCATGGAGCATTGTGATGACAAGGGTCACGGAGCATTGTGATGAAAAGTTCATGGAGCATTGTGGTTAAAATGGTCACAGAGCCTTGTGATGATGCGGGCATGGACCGTTGTGATGACAAACGTTATGAAGCATTGTGATGACTGGAGTCAGGGGCATTGTGATGACAGGGGTCTTGGAGCATTGTGATGACTAGGGCATGGAGCATTGTGATGAGAAGGCCATGGAGCATTCTGATGACATGCGTCATGGAGATTTGTGATGACAAGGGCATGGAGCTTTGTGATTACAGGGATCTTGGAGCATTGTGATGAAAATGGCATGGATCATTGTTATGAAAAAGGCATGGAGCCTTGTCATGACAGGGATCAAGGAGCATACGAAGCCAAGTGTCAGGCAGCATTGTGATGACAAGTGTATTGAGCATTGTGAAGACAAAGGTCATGGAACATTGTGATGAAAAGGGCATGGAGTATTGTGATGACAGGCATCATGTAGCTTTGTGATGACAAGTGTTACGGAACATTGTGATCACAAGGGTTTGGAGCATTGTGATGACAGAGGTCATGGATCATTTTGATTTCAAGGAGCAGGGAGCATTGTGATGACAGGGGCATGAAGCAATATGATCCCTAGTTTCATGGAGGATTGTGATGACAATGGTAAAGGAGTATTGTGATGACAAGCGCAAAGAGCATTGTAATGACAAGGTCATGTAGCATTTTGCTGACAAATGCATGGAGCATTGTGATGAAAAGTTTCATGGAGCACTGTGATGACAAGCGTCACGGAGCATTGTGAATACAGGGGTCATGGAGCATTGGGATTACAAGGGCTTGGATCATTGTGATGACAAGGGTCATGGAGCATTGGGCTGAAAATGTTCATGGAGTACTGTGATGACAGGGGTCATGTAGAATTTTGATTTCATTGTGCTGACAATAGCCGGAAGCATTATGATGATTGGCATGATGCATTGTGATGACAGGGTTCATGGAGCATTGAGATGAAGAGGGGCATGGAGCATTGTGATAACAGGGGTCTTGGAGCATTGTGATGACAATGGCATTGAGCATTTTGATGAGAAGTACATGGAACATTCTGATGACGTGTCATGGAGCTTTGTGATGACAAGGGCATAGAAATTTGTGATGGCAGGGGTTATTGAGTATTGTTATGACAGGGGTAATGCAGCATTGTGATGAGAAGGGCATGGAGCATTGTGATTACAAGGTTGATGGAGCATTGCGATGACAAATTTGTGGACCGTTGTGATGAAAAGCGCGTGGCACATTGTGATGACAAGCGTCATGGAGCATTTTTCCGACAAAGGCATGTAACATTGTGATGACAAGGATCACGGAGCATTGTGATGAAAAGTTCATGGAGCATTGTGGTTACAAAGGTAACAGAGCCTTGTGATGACGTGTGTATCGCCCATCGTTATGACAAATGTTATGAAGAATTGTGGTGACTGGAGTCATGGAGCATTGTGATGACAGGGGTCATGGAGAATTGGGCTGAAAATGTTCCTGGAGTATTGTGATGACAGGTGTCATGGGGCATTGTGATTACAGGGGTCTTGGAGCATTATCATGAAAGAGGTCCCGGATCATTGGGTTGTCAGCTGTCATGGAGTGTTGTGATGACCTTGGACATGGAGCATTGTGATGATATTGTTCATGGAGCATTGTGATGATAAGGTCATGGAGCAGTGGGCTGAAAATGTTCATGGAGTATTGTGATGAGAGGGGTCATGGTGCATTGTGATGACAACGGAATGGAGCATGGTGATGACAAGTTCCTGGAGCATTGTGATGAGATGACCATGGAGACTTGTGATGACAAATGTCATGGAGCATTCTGATGATAATGGGCATGGAGCATTGTGATTACAGGGGTCTTGGAGCATTGTGATGACAAGGGCATGGATCATTGTGAGGAGAAGGCCATGGAACATTCTGATGACATGCGTCATGGAGATTTGTGATGACAAGGGCATGGAGCATTGTGATTACAGGGGTTTTTGAGCATTGTGATGACAAGGGTCATGGAGCCTTGTGATGACAAGGCCGTGGAACATTGTGATGGCAGGGGTCATGAAGCATTGTTATGACAGAGATAATGGAGCATTGTGATGAGAAGGGCATTGAGCATTGGTCTGAAATGTTTCATGGATTATTGTGATGAGAGTGGGCATGGAGCATTGTGATGACAAGGGCCCGGAACACTGTGATACATGGGTCGTGGAGGATTGTAATGACAAAGGCATGGAGCATTGTGATGGGATGGGCATCGAGCATTGTGATGACAAGTGTCATGGTGCTTTGTGATGACAAGGTCATGGAGCCATGTGATGAGAGGGTTCATGGAGCATTGTGAAGACAATGACATGGAGCATTGTGATGCCAAGGGCCATGGAGCTTTGTGATGAAAATTGTCATGGAGCATTTTGATGACAAGGGTGTGGTGCACTGTGATGAGAAGTGCAGGTAGCATTTTGATGACAGGGTCATACAGCAATTTGATGAAAAGTGTAATGGAACATTTTGATGACAGGGGTTATAGAACATTGTGATGCCATGGGTCATGGATCTTTGGGATGAAAAGGGTCATGGAGCATTTTGATGACAGTGGTTATGGAACATTGTGATATCAGGGGTCATGGAACATTTTTCAGATAAGGGGATGTAGCATTGTGATGACAGGGGTCATGGAACTTTTTGATAACAGGGGTGAGGGAGGATTGTGATGACTAGTGGGTGAACATTGTGATATCTCATGTGAGAGAGCATTTGGATGAGAAGTTCATGGAGCATTGTGATTACAAGTTTTATGGAGCATAGCACTGACAAGGTTGTGGATCATTGTGATGAAAAGTGCATGGCACACTGTGATGACAAAGGTCATGGAGCATTGTTCTGACAAAGGCATGGAGCATTGTGATGACAAGGGTCACGGAGCATTGTGATGAAAAGTTCATGGAGCATTGTGGTTAAAATGGTCACAGAGCCTTGTGATGACGCGGACATGGACCGTTGTGATGACAAACGTTATGAAGCATTGTGATGACTGGAGTCACGGGGCATTGTGATGACAGGGGTCATGGAGCATTGTGATGACAAGGGCATGGAGCACTGTGATGACAGGGGCATGGAGCATTGGTCTGACAAGTTTCATAGATGATTGTGATGACTGTGGACATGGTGCATTGTGATGACAAGGGCATGGAGCATTGTGATGACACGGGCATGGTGTATTGTGAAGACATGTGTCAGGGAGCATTGTGATGACATATGTCATGGTCCATTGCGATGACAATGGCATGGAGCATTGTGATGCCAAATGTAATGGAGGATTGTAATGACAAATATAATGTAGCATTGTGATGACTACGGCTTGGAGCATTATGATGACAAGGGCCAATGAAAATTTTCATGACAATGTCGTGAAGCATTGTGACGGCAAGGTCCTGGAGCATTGTGATGAGAAAACCATGGAGCCTTGTGATGACAAGTCTCATGGAGCATACTGATGAAAAGGGGCAAGGAGCATTCTGATTACAGGTGTCTTGGAACATTGTGATAACAAGGGCATGGAGCATTGTGATGAAAATGGCATGGAGCATTGGTCTAATAAGTTTCATGGATTATTGTGATGACAGTTGGAATGGCGCATTGTGATGACAAGGGCATGGAGCATTGTGATGACCAGGTCATGCAGTACTGTGAAAAGAGGTGTCACGGAGCATTGTGATGACATATGTATTGGCCCATTGTGATGACAATGGCATGGAGCATTGTGATGCCAAGTGTCATGGAGGATTCTGATGACAAAGGTAATGGAGCATTGTGATCACAATGGCTTGGAGCATAGTGATGACAAGGTTCAGGGAGCATTGTGCTGACAAGTGCATGGAGAATTGTGATGACAAGGGTCATGGAGCATTCTGATGAAAAGCTTGTGGATTATTTTGATGACAATGGCATGGAGAATTGTGATGAAAACGGCATGGGGTTTTGTGATGAAAAATGCATGCAGCCTTTTCGTGACAGGGTTCAAGGAGCATTCTGACGACAAGTGTCAGGGAGCATTGTGATGACAAGTGTATTGAGAATTGTGATGACAAAGTTCATGGAGCATTGTGATGAAAAGGGCATGGAGTATTGTGATGACAGGCATCATGGAGCGTTGTGATGACAAGTGATATGGAACATTGTGATCACAAGTGTTTGGAGCATTGCGATGACAGAGGTCATGGATCATTTTGATTTCAAGGAGCATGTAGCATTGTGATGACAAGGGCATGAAGCAATGTGATCCAAGGTTCATGGAGGAGAGTGATGACAATGGTAATGGAGTATTTTGATGACAAGTGCATAGAGTATTGTAATGAGAAGGTCATGTAGCATTTTGATGACAAAGGCATGGAGCATTGTGATGACAGGTGTCATGGAGCACTGTGATGACAAGCGTCACGGAGCATTGTGAATACCGGGTTCATGGAGCATTGGGATGACAGGGGCATGGATCATTGTGATGACAAGCGTCATGGAGTATTGGGCTGAAAATATTCATGGATTATTGTGATGACAGTGGTCATGGAGCATTGTGATGACTAGGGAATGGAGCATTGTGATGACAAGAGTCCCGGATCTTTGTGTTGTCAGGTGTCTTGGAGTGTTGTGATGACAGTGGCCATGGAGCATTGTGATGATATTGGTCTTGGAGCATTGTGATGAGAAGGTCACGGATCATGGGGCTGAAAATATTCATGGAGTATTGTGATGACAGGCGTCATGGAGCATTGTGATGACAAGGGCATGTAGCATTGTGATGACAGGGGCATGGAGCATTGGTCTGACAAGTTTCATAGATTATTGTGATGACAGTGGACATGGTGCATTTTGATGACTAGGGCATGCAGCATTGTGAAGACAAGGGCATGGAGTAATGTGAAGACAGGTGTCAGGCAGCATTGTGATGACCTATGTCATGGTCCATTGCGATGACAATAGCATGGAGCATAGTGATGCCAAATGTAATGGAGGATGTGATGACAAATATAATGGAGCATTGTGATGACTAGGGCTTGGAGCATTATGTTGACAAGGGACATTGAGAATTTTCATGACAATGTCGTGAAGCATTGTGATGACAAGGTCCTTCAGCATTGTGATGAGAAAACCATGGAGGCTTGTGATGACAAATCACAAGGAGCATACTGATGAAAAGGGGCCTGGAGAATTCTGATTACAGGGGACTTGGAACATTGTGATACAAGGGCATGGAGCATTGTGATGACAAGGACATGCAGTATTGTGAAGAGAGGTGTCAGGGAGCACTGTGATGACATATGCAATGGCCCATTGTGATGACAATGGCATGGAGCATTGTGATGCCAAGTGTCATGGAGGATTCTAATGACAAAGGTAATGGAGCATTGTGATGACAAGGGTTTGGAGCATTGTGATATCAAGGGACAGGGAGCAATTTGCTGACAAGTGCATGGATAATTGTGATGACAAGAGACATGGAGCATTCTGAAGACAAGCTTGTGGAGTATTTTGATAACAATTGCATGGGGCATTGTGATGAAAAAGGAATGGAGCCTTTTGGTGACAGGGTTCAAGGAGGACTCTGACGACAATGTCAGGGAGCATTGTGATGACAAGTGTATTGAGAATTGTGATGACAAAGGTCATGGAGCATTGTGAGGAAAAGGGCATGGAGTATTGTGATGACAGGCATCATGGAGCTTTGTGATGACAAGTGTTACGGAACATTGTGATCACAAGGGTTTGGAGCATTGTGATGACAGAGGTCATGGATCATTTTGATTTCAAGGAGCAGGGAGCATTGTGATGACAAGGGCATGAAGGAATGTGATCCCAAGTTTCATGGAGGATTGTGATGACAATGGTAAAGGAGTATTGTGATGACAAGCGCAAAGAGCATTGTAATGACAAAGTCATGTAGCATTTTGCTGACAAATGCATGGAGCATTGTGATGACAAGTTGCATGGAGCACTGTGATTACAAGCGTCACGGAGCATTGTGAATACAGGGGTCATGGAGCATTCGGATGACAAGGGCATGGATCATTGTGATGACAAGGGTCATGGAGCATTGGGCTGAAAATGTTCATGGAGTACTGTGATGACAGGGGTTATGTAGAATTTTGATTTCATTGTGCTGACAAAAGCCGGAAACACTATGATGATTGGCATGATGCATTGTGATGACAGGGTTCTGGGAGCATAGAGGTGAAGAGGGGCATGGAGCATTGTGATTACAGGGGTCTTGGAGCATTGTGATGACAAGGGCATTGAGCATTTTAATGAGAAGTACATGGAACATTCTGATGACGTGTCATGGAGCTTTGTGATGACAAGGGCATAGAAATTTGTGATGGCAGGGGTCATGGAGTATTGTTATGACAGGGGTAATGCAGCATTGTGATGAGAAGGGCATGGAGCATTGTAATTACAAGGTTCATGGAGCATTGCGATGACAAATTTGTGGACCGTTGGGATGAAAAGCACGTGGCACATAGTGATGACAAGGGTCATGGAGCATTTTTTTGACAAAGGCATGGAGCATTGTGATGACAAGGGTCACGGAGCATTGTGATGAAAAGTTCATGGAGCATTGTGGTTACAAAGGTAACAGAGCCTTGTGATGACGTGGGTATCGCCCTTCGTGATGACAATTGTTATAAAGAATTGTGATGACTGGAGTCATGGAGCATTGTGATGACAGGGCTCATGGAGCATTGTGATGAAAAGGACATGGAACAATGTGCTGAGAAAGGCATAGAGCATTGTGTTGACATGTGTCATGGAGCACTGTGATGACAAGAGTCACGGACCATTGAGAATACAGGGGTCATGGAGCATTAGGATGACAAGGGCATGGATTATTGTGATGACAAGTGTCATGGAGAATTGGGCTGAAAAAGTTCCTGGAGTATTGTGATGACAGGTGTCATGGGGCAATGTGATTACAGGCGTCTTGGAGCATTATGATGACATAGGTCCTGGATCATTGGGTTGTCAGCTGTCATGGAGTGTTGTGATGACATTGGTCATGGATCATTGTGATGATACTGGTCATGAAGCATTGTGATGAGAAGGTCATGGAGCAGTGGGCTGAAAATGTTCATGGAGTATTGTGATGACGGGGGACATGGAGCATTGTGATGACAACGGAATGGAGCATGGTGATGACAAGTTCCTGGAGCATTGTGACGAGATGGCCATGGAGACTTGTGATGACAAGTCTCATGGAGCATTCTGATGATAAGGGGCATGGAGCATTGTGATTACAGGGGTCTTGGAGCATTGTGATGACAAGGGCATGGAGCATTTTGAGGAGAAGGCCATGGAACATTCTGATGACATGCGTCATGGAGCTTTGTGATGACAAGGGCATGGAGCATTGTGATTACAGGGGTTTTGGAGCATTGTGATGACAAGGGTCATGGAGCCTTTTGATGACAAGGCCGTGGAACATTGTGATGGCAGGGGTCATGAAGCATTTTTATGACAGTGATAATGGAGCATTGTGATGAGAAGGGCATTGAGCATTGGTCTGAAATGTTTCATGGATTATTGTGATGAGAGTGGGCATGGAGCATTGTGATGACAAGGGCCCGGAACACTGTGATACATGGGTCATGGAGGATTGTAATGACAAAGGCATGGAGCATTGTGATGGGAAGGGCATCGAGCATTGTGATGACAAGTGTCATGGTGCTTTGTGATGACAAGGGCATGGAGCCATGTGATGAGAGGGTTCATGGAGCATTGTGATGACAATGACATGGAGCATTGTGATGCCAAGGGCCATGGAGCTTTGTGATGACAATGGTCATGGATATTTTGATGACAAGTGTGTGGTGCATTGTGATGAGAAGGGCAGGGAGCATTTTGATGACAGGGTTATGCAGCAATTTGATGAAAAGTGTAATGGAATATTTTGATGACAGGGGTTATAGAACATTGTGATGCCAGGGGTCATGGATCTTTGGGATGAAAAGGGTCATGGAGCATTTTGATGACAGGGGTTATGGAACATTGTGATGTCAGGGGTCATGGAACATTGTGCAGATAAGGGGATGTAGCATTGTGATGACAGGGGTCATGGAACATTGTGATAACAGGGGTGAGGGAGGATTGTGATGACTAGTCGGGGAACATTGTGATATCTCATGTGAGAGAGCATTTGGATGAGAAGTTCATGGAGCATTGTGATTACAAGGTTTATGGAGCATAGTGATGACAAGGTTGTGGATCACTGTGATGAAAAGTGCATGGCACATTGTGATGACAAAGGTCATGGAACATTGTTCTGACAAAGGCATGGAGCATTGTGATGACAAGGGTCACGGAGCATTGTGATGAAAAGTTCATGGAGCATTGTGGTTAAAATGGTCACAGAGCCTTGTGATGATGCGGGCATGGACCGTTGTGATGACAAACGTTATGAAGCATTGTGATGACTGGAGTCAGGGGCATTGTGATGACAGGGGTCATGGAGCATTGTGATGACAAGGGCATGGAGCACTGTGATGACAGGGGCATGAAGCATTGGTCTGACAAGTTTCATAGATAATTGTGATGACAATGGACATGGTGCATTGTGATGACAAGGGCATTGTGTATTGTGAAGACAGGTGTCAGGGAGCATTGTGGTGACATATGTCATGGTCCATTGCGATGACAATGGCATGGAGCATTGTGATGCCAAATGTAATGCAGAATTGTAATGACAAATATAATGTAGCATTGTGATGAGTACGGCTTGGAGCATTATGATGACAAGCGCCAATGAGAATTTTCATGACAATGTCGTGAAGCATTGTGATGACAAGGTCCTGCAGCATTGTGATGAGAAAACCATGGAGCCTTGTGATGGCAAGTCTCATGGAGCATACTGATGAAAAGGGGCATGGAGCATTCTGATTACAGGGGTCTTGGAACATTGTGATAACAAGGGCATGGAGCATTGTGATGACAATGGCATGGAGCATTGGTCTAATAAGTTTCATGGATTATTATTGTGATGACAGTTGGAATGGCGCTTTGTGATGAAAAAGGCATGGAGCATTGTGATGACCAGGTCATGCAGTATTGTGAAAAGAGGTGTCACGGAGCATTGTGATGACATATGTATTGGCCCATTGTGATGACAATGGCATGGAGCATTGTGATGCCAAGTGTCATGGAGGATTTTGATGACAAAGGTAATGGAGCATTGTGATGACAATGGCTTGGAGCATAGTGATGACAAGGTTCAGGGATCATTGTTCTGACAAGTGCATGGAGAATTGTGATGACAAGGGTCATGGAGCATTCTGATGAAAAGCTTGTGGATTATTTTGATGACAATGGCATGGAGCATTGTGATGAAAACGGCATGGGGCTTTGTGATGAAAAATGCATGCAGCCTTTTCGTGACAGGATTCAAGGAGCATTCTGACGACAAGTGTCATGGAGCATTTTGATGACAAGTGTATTGAGAATTTTGATGACAAAGGTCATGGAGCATTGTGATGAAAAGGGCATGGAGTATTGTGATGACAGGCATCATGGAGCGTTGTGATGACAAGTGTTATGGAACATTGTGATCACAAGTGTTTGGAGCATTGTGATGACAGTGGTCATGGAACATTTTGATTTCAAGGAGCATGTAGCATTGTGATGACAAGGTCATGAAACAATGTGATCCCAAGGTTCATGGAGGATAGTGATGACAATGGTAATGGAGTATTGTGATGAAAAGTGCATAGAGTATTGTAATGACAAAGTCATGTAGCATTTTGATGACAAACGCATGGAGCATTGTGATGACAGGTGTCATGGAGCACTGTGATGACAAGCGTCACGGAGCATTGTGAATACAGGGGTCATGGAGCATTGGGATGACAAGGGCATGGATCATTGTGATGACAAGCGTCATGGAGGATTGGGCTGAAAATATTCATGGAGTATTGTTATGACAGTGGTCATGGAGCATTGTGATGACTAGGGAATGGAGCATTGTGATGACAAGAGTCCCGGATCATTGTGTTGTCAGGTGTCATGGAGTGTTGTGATGACAGTGGTCATGGAGCATTGTGATGATATTCGTCTTGGAGCATTGTGATGAGAAGGTCACGGAGCATTGGGCTGAAAATATTCATGGAGTATTGTGATGACAGGGGTCATGTAGCATTGTGATGATAAGGGAATGGAGCATGGTGATGACAAGGTCCTGGAGCATTGTAATGAGAAGACCATGGAGACTGGTGATGACAAGTCTCATGGAGCATTCTGATGATAAGGGGCATGGAGCATTGTGATTACAGGGGTCTTGGAGCATTGTGATGACAAGGGCATTGAGCATTGTGAGGAGAAGGCCATGGAACATTCTGATGACATGCGTCATGGAGCTTTGTGATGACAAGGGCATGGAGCATAGTGATTACAGGGGTTTTGGAGCATTGTGAAGATAAGGGTCATGGAGCCCTGTCATGACAAGGCCGTGGAATATTGTGATGGCAGGGGTCATGGAGCATAGTTATGACAGAGATAATGGGGCATTGTAATGAGAAGGGCATTGAGCATTGGTCTGAAATGTTTCATGGATTATTGTGATGAGAGTGGGCATGGAGCATTGTGATGACAAGGGCACGGAACACTGTGATACATGGGTCATGGAGGATTGTAATGACAAATGCATGGAGCATTGTGATGGGAAGGGCATCGAGCATTGTGATGACAAGTGTCATGGTGCTTTGTGATGACAAGGGCACGGAGCCATGTGATGAGAGGGTTCATGAAGCATTGTGATGACAATGACATGGATCATTGTGATGCCAAGGGTCATGGAGCTTTGTGATGACAATGGTCATGGAGCATTTTGATGACAAGGTGTGGTGCATTGTGATGAGAATGGCAGGGAGCATTTTGATGAAAGGGTCATGCAGCAATTTGATGAAAAGTGTAATGGAATATTTTGATGACAGTGGTTATAGAACACTGTGATGCCATGGGTCATGGATCTTTGGGATGAAAAGGGTCATGGAGCATTTTGATGACAGGAGTTATGGAACATTGTGATGTCAGGGGTCATGGAACATTGTGCAGATAAGGCGATGTAGCATTGTGATGACAGGGGTCATGGAACATTGTGATAACAGGGGTGAGGGAGGATTGTGATGACTAGTGGTGGAACATTGTGATATCTCTTATGAGAGAGCATTTGGATGAGAAGTTCATGGAGCATTGTGATTACCAGGTTTATGGAGCATAGCGATGACAAGGTGGTGGATCATTGTGATGAAATTTGCATGGCACATTGTGATGACAAAGGTCATGGAGCATTGTTCTGACAAAGGCATGGAGCATTGTGATGACAAGTGTTAAGGAGCATTGTGATGAAATGTTCATGGAGCATTGTGGTTACAAAGGTCACAGAGACTTGTGATTATGCGGGAATGGACCGTTGTGATGACAAACTTTATGAAGCATTGTGATGACTGGAGTCACGGGGCACTGTGATGACAGGGGTGATGGAGCATTGTGATGACAAGGGCATGGAGCACTGTGATGACAGGGTCATGGAGCATTGGTCTGACAAGTTTCATAGATGATTGTTATGAGATTGGACATAGTGCATTGTGATGACAAGGGCATGGAGCATTGTGATGACAAGGGCATGGAGTATTGTGAAGACAGGTGTCAGGGAGCATTGTGATGATATATGTCATGGTCCACTGCGATGACAATGGCATGGAGCATTGTGATGCCAAATGTAATGGAGGGTTGTAATGACAAATATAATGGAGCATTGTTATGACTACGGCTTGGAGCATTATGATGACAAGGGCCATTGAGAATTTTAATGACAATGTCGTGAAGCATTGTGATGACAAGGTCCTGGAGCACTGTGATGAGAAAACCATGGAGCCTTGTGATGACAAGTCTCATGGAGCATACTGATGAAAAGGGGCATCTATCATACTGATTACAGGGGTCTTGGAACATTGTGATAACAAGGGCATGGAGAATTGTGATGAAAATGGCATGGAGCATTGGTCTAATAAGTTTCATGGATTATTGTGATGACAGTTGGAATGGCGCATTGTGATGACAAGGGCATGGAGCATTGTGATGACCAGTTCATGCAGTATTGTGAGAAGAGGTGTCACGGCACATTGTGATGACATATGTATTAGCCCATTGTGATGACAATGGCATGGAGCATTGTGATGCCAAGATTCATGGAGGATTCTGATGACAAAGGTAAAGGAGCATTGTGATGACAATGGCTTGGAGCATAGTGATGACAAGGTTCAGGGAGCATTGTGCTGACAAGTGCATGGAGAATTGTGATGACAAGGGTCATGGAGCATTCTGATGACAAGCTTGTGGAGTATTTTGATGACAATGGCATGGAGCATTTTGATGAAAACGGCATGGGGCTTTGTGATGAAAAAGACAAGGAGCCATTTCGTGACAGGGTTCAAGGAGCATTCTGACGACAACTGTCAGGGAGCATTGTGATGACAAGTGTATTGAGAATTGTGATGACAAAGGTCATGGAGCATTGTGATGAAAAGGGCATGGAGTACTGTGATGACAGGCATCATGGAGCACTGTGATGAAAAGTGCTATGGAACATTGTGATCACAAGGGTTTGGAGCATTGTGATGACAGTGGTCATGGATCATTTTGATTTCAAGGAGCATGGAGCATTGTGATGACAAGGGCATGAAGCAATGGGATCCCAAAGTACATGGAGGATAGTGATGACAATGGAAATGCAGTATTTTGATGACAAGCACATAGAGCATTGTAATGACAAGGTCATGTAGCATTTTGCTGACAAAGGCATGAAGCATTGTGATGACAGGTGTCATGGAGCACTGTGATGACAAGCGTCACAGAGCATTGTGAATAGAGGGGTCATGGAGCATTGGGATGACAAGGACATGGATCATTGTGATGACAAGTGTCATGGATCATTGGGCTGAAAATGTTCATGGAGTATTGTGATGAAAGGGGTCATGGAGCATTGTGATGACTAGGGAATGGAGCATTGTGATGACAAGAGTCCCGGATCATTGTGTTGTCAGGTGTCATTGAGTGTTGTGATGACAGTGATCATGGAGCATTGTGATGATATTGGTCTTGGAGCATTGTGATGAGATGGTCATGGGGCATTGGGCTGAAAATATACATGGAGTATTGTGATGACAGGGGTCATGGAGCATTGTGATCACAAGGGAATGGAGCATGGTGATGACAATGTCCTGGAGCATTGTGATGATAAGACCGTGGAGACTTGTGATGACAAGTCTCATGGAGCATTCTGATGAAAAGCGGCATGGAGCATTGTGATTACATGGGTCTTGGAGCATTGTGATGACAAGGGCATGGAGCATTGTGTGGAGAAGTCTATGGAACATTCGGATGACATGCGTCATGGAGCTTTGTGATGACAAGGGCATGGAGTTTTGTGATTACAGGGGTCTTGGAGCATTGTGATGACAGAGGTAATGGAGCATTGTGATGAGAAGGGCATGGAGCATTGTGTAGAAAAGGTCAAGCTGTATTGTGAAAAGTGGTGTCACGGAGCATTGTGATGACATATGTATTGGCCCATTGTGATGACAATGGCATGGAGCATTGTGATGCAAATTGTCATGGATGATTCTGATGACAAAGGTAATGGCGCATTTTGATGACAATTGCTTGGATCATAGTGATGACAAGGTTCAGGGAGCATTGTGCTGACAAGTCCATGGAGAATTGTGATGGCAAGCGTCATGGAGCATTCTGATGAAAAGCTTGTGGAGTATTTTGATGACAATGGCATGCAGCATTGTCATGAATACGGCATGGGGCTTTGTGATGAAAAAGGCATGCAGCCTTTTCCTGACAGGGTTCAAGGAGCATTGTGATGACAAGTGTCTGGGAGCATTGTGATGACAATTGTATTGAGAATTGTGATGACAAAGGTCATGGAGCATTGTGATGACAAGGGCATGTAGCATTGTGATTACAGGGGTTTTGGAGCATTGTGATGACAAGGACCATGGAGCCTTGTGATGACAAGGCCGTGGAACATTTTGATGGGAGGGGTCATGGAGCATTTTTATGACATAGGTAATGGAGCATTGTGATGAGAAGGGCATTGAGCATTGGACTGAAATATTTCATGGATTATTGTGATGAGAGTGGGCATGGAGCATTGTGATGACAAGGGCACGGTACACTGTGATACATGGGTCATGGATGATTGTAATGACAAGGGCATGGAGCATTGTGATGAGAAGGGCATTGAGCATTATGATGACAAGTGTCATGGAGCCTTTGATGACAAGGGCATGGAGCAATGTGATGAGATGGTTCATGGAGCATTGTGATGACAATGACATGGAGCATTGTGATGCCAAGGGTCATGGAGCTTTGTGATGACAAAAGTCATGGACCATTTTGATGACAAGTGTGTTGTGCATTGTGATGAGAAGGGCAGGGAGAATTTTGATGACAGGGTCATGCAGCAATTTGATGAAATGTGTAATGGAACATTTTGATGACATGGGTTATAGAACATTGTGTTGCCAGGGATCATGGATCTTTGGGATGAAACGGGTCATGGAGCATTTTGATGACAGGGGTTATGGAACATTGTGATGTCAGGGGTCAAGGAACATTGTGCTGATAAGGGGATGTAGCATTGTGATGACAGGGGTAATGGAACATTGTGATAACAGGGTTGAGCGAGGATTGTGATGACTAGTGATGGAACATTGTGATATCTCTTATGAGAGAGCATTTGGATGAGAAGTTCATGGAGCATTGTGATTACAAGGTTTATGAAGCACAGCGATGACAATGTTGTGGATCACTGTGATGAAAAGTGCATGGCACATTGTGATGACAAAGGTCATGGAGCATTGTTCTGACAAAGGAATGGAGCATTGTGATGACAAGGGTCACGGAGCATTGTGATGAAAAGTTCATGGAGCGTTGGGTTTATAAAGGTAACAGAGCTTTGTGATGACGCGGGCATGGACCGTTGTGATGACAAACGTTATGAAGAATTGTGATGACTGGATTCAGGGAGCATTGTGATGACAGGGGTCATGAAGCATTGTGATGACAAGGGCATGGATTATTGTGATGACAGGGGCATGGAGCATTGGTCTGACAAGTTTCATAGATTATTGTGTTGACAGTGGACATGGTGCATTGTGAAGACAAGGGCATGGTGTAATGTGAAGACAGGTGTCAGGGAGCATTGTGATGACCTATGTCATGGTCCATTGCGATGACAATAGCATGGAGCATTGTGATGCCAAATGTAATGGAGGATGTGATGACAAATATAATGGAGCATTGTTGTGACTAGGGCTTGGAGCATTATGTTGACAAGTGCCATTGGTAATTTTCATGACAATGTCCTGAAGCATTTTGATGACAAGGTCCTGGAGCACTGTGATGAGAAATCCATGGAGGCTTCTGATGACAAATCTCAAGGAGCATACTGATGAAAAGGGGCCTGGAGCATTCTGATTACAGGGGACTTGGAACATTGTGATAAAAGGGCATGGAGCATTGTGATGACAAGGGCATGCACTATTGTGAAGAGAGTTGTCAGGGAGCATTGTGATGACATATATAATGGCCCATTGTGATGACAAAGGCATGGAGCATTGTGATGCCAAGTGTCATGGAGGATTCTAATGACAAAGGTAATGGAGCATTGTGATGACAAGGGTTTGGAGCATTGTGATGACAAGGGTCAGGGAGCATTGTGCTGACAAGTGCATGGATAATTGTGATGACAAGAGACATGGAGCATTCTGATGACAAGCTTGTGGAGTATTTTGATGACAATTGCATGGAGCATTGTGATGAAAATGGCATGGGGCATTGTGATGAAAAAGGAATGGAGCCTTTTGGTGACAGGGTTCAAGGAGGACACTGACGACAATGTCAGGGAGCATTGTGATGACAAGTGTATTGAGAATTGTGATGACAAAGGTCATGGAGCATTGTGAGGAAAAGGGCATGGAGTATTGTGATGACAGGCATCATGGAGCTTTGTGATGAAAAGTGTTACGGAACATTGTGATCACAAGGGTCTGGAGTATTGTGATGACAGAGGTCATGGATCATTTTGATTTCAAGGAGCAGGGAGCATTGTGATGACAAGAGCATGAAGCAATATGATCCCAAGTTTCATGGAGGATTGTGATGACAATGGTAAAGGAGTATTGTGATGACAAGCGCAAAGAGCATTGTAATGACAAGGTCATGTAGCATTTTGCTGACAAATGCATGGAGCATTGTGATGACAAGTTTCATGGAGCACTGTGATGACAAGCGTCACGGTGCTTTGTGAATACAGGGGTCATGGAGCACTGGGATTACAAGGGCTTAGATCATTGTGATGACAAGGGTCATGGAGCATTGGGCTGAAAAAGTTCATGGAGTACTGTGATGACAGGGGTCATGTAGAATTTTGATTTCATTGTGCTGACAATAGCCGGAAGCATTATGATGATTTGCAAGATGCATTGTGATTACAGGGTTCATGGAGCATTGAGATGAAGAGGGGCATGGAGCATAGTGATTACAGGGGTCTTGGAGCATTGTGATGACAAGGGCATTGAGCATTTTGATGAGAAGTACATGGAACATTCTGATGACGTGTCATGGAGCTTTGTGATGACAAGGGCATAGAAAATTGTGATGGCAGGGGTCATGGAGCATTGTGATTACTAGGGAATGGAGCATTGTGATGACAAGAGTCCCGGATCATTGTGTTTTCAGGTGTCATGGAGTGTTGTGATGACAGTGGTCATGGAGCATTGTGATGATATTGGTCTTGGAGCATTGTGATGAGAAGGTCATGGAGCATTGGGCTGAAAATATTCATGGAGTATTGTGATGACAGGGGTCATGGAGCATTGTGATGACAAGGGATTGGAACATGGTGATGACAAGGTCCTGGAGCATTGTGATGAGAAGACCATGGAGATTTGTGATGACAAGTCTCTGGGAGCATTCTGATGATAAGGGGCATGGAGCATTGTGATTACAGGGGTCTTGGAGCATTGTGATGACAAGGGCATGGAGCATTGTGAGGAGAAGGCCATGGGACATTCTGATGACATGCGTCATGGAGCTTTGTGATGACAAGGGCATGGAGCATTGTGATTAAAGGGGTTTTGGAGCATTGTGATGACAAGGGTCATGGAGCCTTGTGATGGCAAGGCTGTGGAACATTGTGATGGCAGGGGTCATGGAGCATTGTTATGACAGAGATAATGGAGCATTGTGATGAGAAGGGCATTGAGCATTGGTCTGAAATGTTTCATGGATTATTGTGAGGACAGTTGGAATGGCGCATTGTGATGACAAGGGCATGGAGCATTGTGATGCCAAGTGTCATGGAGGATACTGATGACAAAGGTAATGGAGCATTGTGATGACAATGGCTTGGAGCATTGTGATGAAAAGGGTCAGGGAGCATTGTGCTCACAAGTGCATGGAGAATTGTGATGACAAGGGTCATGGAACATTCTGATGACAAGCTTGTGGAGTATTTTGATAACAATGGCATGGAGCATTGTGATGAAAATGGCATGGGGCATTGTGATGAAAAAGGCATGGAGCCTTTTCGTGACAGGTTTCAAGGAGCATTCTCACGACAATTTTCAGGAAGCATTGTAATGACAAATGTATTTAGAATTGTGATGACAATGGTCATGGAGCATTGTGATGAAAAGGCCATGGAGTATTGTGATGACAGGCATCATGCAGCGTTGTGATGACAAGTTTTATGGAACATTGTGATCACAAGGGTTTGGAGCATTGTGATGACAGAGGTCATGGATCATTTTGATTTCAAGGAGCATGGAGCACTGTGATGACAAGGGCATGAAGCAATGTGATCCCAAGTTTCATGGAAGATTATGATGACAATGGTAATGGAGTACTGTGATGACAAGCACATAGAGCATTGTAATGACAAGGTCATGTAGCATTTGCTGACAAAGGCATGGAGCATTGTGATGACAGGTGTCATGGAGCACTGTGATGACAAGCGTCACGGAGCTTTGTGAATACAGGGGTCAAGGAGCATTGGGATGACAAGGGCATGGTTCAATGTGATGACAAGTGTCATGGAGCATTGGGCTGAAAATGTTCATGGAGTATTGTGATGACAGGGTTTATGGAGCATTATGATGACTAGGGAATGGAGCATTTTGATGACAAGATTTTCGGATCATTGTGTTGTCAGGTGTCATGGAGTGTTGTGATGACAGTGGTCATGGAGCATTGTGATGATATTGGGAATGGAGCATTGTGATGACAAGGTTGTGGAGCATTGTGATTACAGGTGTCTTGATGCATTGTGATGAAATGGGCATTAAGCCTTGTCATGACAGGGTTCAAGAAGCATACTGACGACAAGTGTAAGGGAGCATTGTGATGACAAGTGTATTGAGCATTTGATGACAAAGGTCATGGAGCATTGTGATGAGAAGACCATGGATAATTGTGATGATGAGCATCATGTGGTGTTGTGATGATAATCTTATGGAACATTGTGATCACAAGGGTTTGGAGCATTATGATGACAGATGTCATGGAGAATTTAGATTTCATTGTGATGACAATAGCCTGAAACATTATGATGATGGGCATGGTGCATTGTGATGACAGGGTTCATGGAGCATTGAGATGAAAAGGGGCATCGAGCATTGTGATTACAGGGGTCTTGGAGCATTGTAATGACAAGGGCATGGAGCATTGTGAGGAGAAGGCCATGGAACATTCTGATGACATGCGTCATGGAGCACTGTGATGACAAGGGCATGGAGAATTGTGATTACACGGGTCTTGGAGCATTGTGATGACAAGGGTCATGGAGCCTTGTGATGACATGCCGTTGAACAATGTGATGGCAGGTGTCATGGAGCATTGTTATGACAGAGGTAATGGAGCATTTTGATGAGAAGGGCACTGAGCTTTTGTCTAAAATGTTTCATGAATTATTGTGATGAGAGTGGGCATGGAGCATTGGGATGACAAGGGCACGGAACACTGTGATACATGGTTCATGGAGGATTGTAATGACAATGGCATGGAGCATTGTGATGAGAAGGGCATCGAGCATTGTGATGACAAGTGTCATGGAGCTTTGTGATGACAAGGGCATGGAGCAATGTGATGAGAGTGTTCATGGAGCTTTGTGATGACAATGACATGGAGCATTGTGATGTCAATGATCATGGAGATTTTTGATGACAAATAACAGGGAGCATTTCGATTTCAATGGTGTGGTGCATTGTGATGAGAAGGGCAGGGAGCATTTTGTTAACAGGGTCATGCAGCAATTTGATGAAAATGTAATGGAATATTTTGAGGGCAGTGTTTATAGAACATTGTGCTGCCAGGGATCATTTAGCTTTGGGATGAAAAGGGTCATGGTGCATTTTGATGACAGGGGTTATGGAACATTGTGGTGTCTGGGGTCATGGAACATTGTGATGATAAGGGTATGTAGCACTGTGATGACAGGGGTCATGGAACATTATGATTACAGGGGTGAGCGGTATTGTGATCTCTAATGATGGAACATTGTGATATCTCTGGTGAGAGAGCATTTGGATGCGAAGTGCATGGAGCATTGTAATTACAAGGTTTATGGAGCATAGCGATTACAAGGTTGTGGACCGATGTGATGAAAAGCACGTGGCACATTGTGATGACAAGTGTCATGGAGCATTGTTCTGACAAAGGCATGGAGCATTGTGATGACAAAGATCACGGAGCGTTGTGATGAAAAGTTCATGGAGCATTGTGGTTACAAATGTCACAGAGCCTTGTGATGACACGGGTAAGGACCGTTTTGATGACAAACGTTATGAATCATTGTGATGAATGGAGTCACGAAGCATTGTGATGATAGGGGTCATGGAGCATTGTGATGACAGGGGCATGGAGCATTGGTCTTACAAGTTTCATAGATTATTGTGATGACAGTGGACATGGTGCATTGTAATGACAAGTGTATGGATCATGGTGTTGAGAAGGTCCTGGAGTATTGTGAAGAGAGGTGTCAGGGAGCAGTGTGATGACATATGTCATGGTCCATTGCGATGATAATGGCATGGAGCATTGTGATGCTAAATGTAATGGAGGACTGTGATGACAAATAAAATGGAGCATTGTGATGACTAGGGCTTGGAGCAATATGATGACAAGGGCTATTGAGAATTTTCTTCACAAAGTTGTGAAGCAATGTGATGACAAGGTCCTGGAGCATTGTGATGAGAAATCCATGGAGCCTTGTGATGAAAAGTCTCATATAACATACTGATGAAAAGGGGCATGGACCACTGTGATTACAGGGGTCTTGGAACATTGTGATGACAAGGGCATGGAGCATTGTGAAGAGAAGGCCAAGGAGCATTCTGATGACATGCGTCATTGAGCTTTGTGATGACCAGCACATGGATCATTTTGATTACAGGGGTCTTGTAGCAGTGTGATGAAAAGGGCATGGAACATTGTGATGAAAAATGCATGGAGCCTTGTCATGACAGGGTTCAAGGAGCATACAGACAACAAGTGTCATGGAGCATATTGATGACAAGTGTATTGAGCATTGTGATGACAAAGGTCATGGGGCATTGTGATGAGAACACCATGGAGCATTCTGATAACATGTGTCATGGAGCTTAGTGATGACAAGGGCATGGAGCAATGTGATGCCAATTGTCATGGAGGATTCTGATGACAAATGTAATGGTGCATTGTGATGACAATGGCTTGGAGAATTGAGATGACAAGGGTCAGGGAACATTTTGATGGCGGTGGTTACGGAACATTGTGATGTCAGGGGTCATCGAACATTGTGATGATAAGTGCATGTAGCACTGTGATGACAGGAGTCATGGAACATTGTGATTACAGGGGTGAGGGAGTATTGTGCCGAATAGTGAAGTAACATTGTGATATCAGTGGTGAGAGAGCATTTTGATGAGAAGTTCATGGAGCATTGTGATGACAATGTATATGGAGCATTGTGATGACAAGATTGTGGAGCACTGTGATGACAAGCTCATGGTGCATTGTGATGACATGTGTCATGGAGCATTTTGCTGACAAGCGCATGGAGCATTGTGATGACAAGGGTCATGGAGCATTGTGCTGAGAAAGGCATAGAGCATTGTGTTGACAAGGATCAAAGAGAATTGTGATGAAAAGTTCATGGAGCATTGTGGTTAAAAAGGTCACAGAGACTCTTGATGACGAGGGCATGGACCATTGTGATGACAAAGGTTATGAATCACTGTGATGACTGGAGTCACGGAGCACTGTGATGACAGGGGTCACAGAGCATTGTGATGACAAGGGGCATGGAGCATTGTGATGACAAGGGCATGGATCATTGGTCTCATAAATTTTATGTATTATTGTGATGACTGTTGGAATGGTGCATTGTGGTGACAAGGGCATGGAGCATTGTGATGCCAAGTGTCATGGAGGATTCTGATGACAAAAGTAATGTTGCATTTTGATGACAATGGCTTGGAGCATTGAGATGACAAGGGTCAGGGAGCATTGAGCTGACAAGGGCATAGAGAATTGTGATGACAAAGGTCATGGAGCATTGTGATGAGAAACTTGTGGAGTATTTTGTTGACAGTGGCATGGAGCATTGTGATGAAAACGGCATGGGGCATTTTGATGAAAAAGGCATGGAGCCTTTTCGTGACAGGGTTCAAGGAGCATTCTGACGACAAGTGTCAGGGAGCATTGTGATGACAAGTGTATTGAGAATTGTGATGACAAAGGTCATGGACCATTGTGATGAAAAGTGCATGGAGTATTGTGATGACAGGCATCATGGAGCGTTGTGATGACAATTGTTATGGAACATTTTGATCACAAGTGTTTGGAGCATTGTGATGACAGAGGTCATGGATCATTTTGATTTAAAGGAGCATGGAGCATTGTGATTACAAGGGCATGAAGCAATGTGATCCCAAGGTTCATGGAGGATTTTGATGACAATGGTAGTGGAGTATTGTGATGACAAGCGCATAGAGCATTGTAATGACAAGGTCATGAAGCATTTTGCTGACAAAGTCATGGAGCATTGTGATGACAGTTGTCATGGAGCACTGTGATGACAAGCGTCACGGAGCATTGTGCATACAGGGGTCATGGAGAATTGGGATGACAAGGGCATGGATGATTGTGATGACAAGGGTCATGGAGCATTGGGCTGAAAATGTTCATGGAGTACTGTGATTACAGGGGTCTTGGAGCATTGTGATGAGAGGAGTCCCGGATCATTCTGTTGTCAGGTGTCATGGAGTGTTGTGATGACAGTGGTAATGGAGCATTGTGATGATATTGGTCATGGAGCATTGTGATGAGAAGGTCATGGAGCATTGGGCTAAAAACGTTCATCGAGTATTGTGATGACAGGGGCCATGGAGGCTTGTGATGACAAGGTACTGGATCATTGTTATGAGAAGACCATGGAGACTTGTGATGACAAGTCTCATGGAATATTCTGATGAAAAGGGGCATGGTGCATTGTGATTACAGGGGTCTTGGGGCATTGTGATGACAAGGGTTTGGAGCATTGGGATGAGATGGCCATGGAACGTTCTGATGACATGCATCATGGAGCTTTGTGATGACAAGGGCATGGAGCATTGTGATGAAAAAGGCATGGAGCCTTGTCATGACATGGTTCAAGGAGCATACTGAGGACAAGTGTCAGGGAGCATTGTGATGACAAGTGTATTGAGCATTGTGATGAAAAAGGTCGTGGAGCATTGTGATGAGAAGGCCATGTATAATTGTGATGACGAGCGTCATGGGACGTTGTGATGATAAGTGTTATGGAACATTTTGATCACACGGATTTGGAGCATTGTGATGACAGAGATCATGGAGAATTTTGATTTCATTGTGATGACAATAGCATGAAGCATTTTGATGAAGGGCATGGTGCATTGTGATGACCGGGGTCATGGATCATTGAGATGAAAATGGGCATGGAGCATTGTGATTACAGGGGTCTTGGAGCATTGCGATTAGAAGGGTCATGGAGCCTTGTGATGACAAGACCATGGAACATCGTGATGGCAGTGGTCATGGAGCATTGTTATGACAGGGTTAATGGAGAATTGTGATGGCAAGGTCATGGAACATTTTGATTACAAGGTCATAGATTATTGTGAAGACAGGTGTCAGGGAGCATTGTGATGGCATATTTCATGTTCCATTGTGATGACAATGGCATGGAGCATTGTGATGCCGAGTGTTATGGAGGATTGTGATGACAAAGGTAATGGAGCATTGTGATGACAAGGGCTTGGAGCAATGTGATGAGAACGTTCATGGAGCATTGTGATGACAATGACATTGAGCATTTTGATGAAAAGTTCATGGAGCATTGTGGTGACAAATTTCACAGAGCCTTGTGATGATGAGGGCATTGACTTTTGTGGTGACACAGGTCATGGAGTCTTGTGATGACGGGACACACGGAGCATTGTGATGACTGGGGTCATTTAGCATTGTGATGACAGGAGCATGGAACATTGGTCTGACAAGTTTCATGGATAATTGTGTTGACAGTGGGCATGGCACATTGTGATGACAAGGGCATGGAGCATTGTGATGAGAAGGTCATGGATTATTGTGAAGACAGTTGTCAGGGAGCATTGTGATGGCATATTTCATGTTCCATTGTGATGACGATGGCATGGAGAATTGTGATGCCGAGTGTTATGGAGGATTGTGATGACAAAGGTAATGGAGCATTTTGATGACAAGGGCTTGGAGCATTGTGATGACAAGGGCCATGGAGCATTGTGATGACAAGGGCATGGAGCATTGTGATGACCACGGCCTTTGAGAATTTTGATGAAAAGGTCGTGAAGCATTGTGATGACAAAGGCATGGAGCTTGCTATGACAGGGGTCATGGGACATTGCGATGACAAGTGCATGGAGAATTGTGATGACAAGAGCATGAAACATGGGGATGAGAACTGTCATGGAGCATTGTGATGACAAGGACCTGGAGAATTGTGATGACAAGGGACATGGAGCATTGTGATGACCAGGGTATGGAGCATTGTTATGGCAAGACCGTGGAGCACTGTGATGAGAAGACCATGGATAATTCTGGTGACGAGCATCATGGAGCACTGTAATGACAAGGGGCAAGGAGCATTTTGATGATAGGTCTCATGGAGCATTGTGATGACCGGGATCATGGATCATTGTGATGACAAGGGTCATGGAGTATTCTGATGACAAGCTTGTGCAGTATTGTGATGACAAAGCATTTAACACTGTGATGGGAAGTGTCATGGAACATAGTGATGCCAAGATCGTGGAGAATTGTGATGAAAGGGAACATAGAGCATTGTGATGACCAGGGCATGGAGCATTGTGATGGCAAGACCGTGGAGCACTGTGATGAGAAGACCATGGATAATTGTGATGACGAGCGTCATGGAGTGCTATAATGACAAGCGGCATGGAGCATTGTGTTTACAGGGGTCTTGGAGCATTGTGATGACAAGGGCATGGAGCATTGTGAAGAGAAGGCCATGGAGCATTCTGATGAATGTGTCATGGAGCACTGTGATGACAAGTGCATGTAGCATTGTTATTACAGGTGTCTTTGAGCATTGTGATGAAAAGGGCATGGATCATTGTGATGAAAAAGGCATGGAGCCCTGTCATGACAGTGTTCAAGGAGCATACTGACGACAAGTGTCAGGGAGCATTGTGATGACAAAGGTTATGGAGCATAGTGATGAGAAGACCATGGATAATTGTGATTATGAGCATCATGGGGTGTTGTGATGTGAATTGTTATGGAAAATTGTGATTCCAACGGTTTGGAGCATTGTGATGACAGAGGTCATGGAGCATTTTGATTTCATTGTGAGGAAAATAGCCTGAAGCATTATGATAATGGGCATGGTGCATTGTGATGATAGGATTCATGGAGCTTTGAGATGAAAAGGGGCATGGAGCATTGTGATAAAAAGTGTCTTGGAGCATTGTGATGAGAAGTCCATGGAACATTCTAATGACATGCGTCATGGAGCTTTGTGATGACAAGGGCATGGAGCATTGTGATTACAGGGGTCTTGGAACATTGTGATGACAAGTGTCATGGAGCCTTGTGAATGACAAGGCCGTGGAACTTTGTGATGGCAGGGGTCATGGAACATTGATATGACAGGTGTAATGGAGCATTGTGATGAGAAGGACAGGAAGCATTGGTGTGAAATGTTTCATGGATTATTGTGATGAGAGTGGACATGGAGCATTGTGATGACAAGGGCACGGAACACTGTGATACAATGGTCATAGAGGATTGTAATGACAAGGGCATGGAGCATAGTGATGAGAAGGGCATCGAGCATTGTGATGACATGTGTCATGGAGCTTTGTGATGACAAGGGCATGGAGAAATGTGATGAGAATCTTCATGGAGCATTGTGATGACAATGATATGGAGCATTGTGATGTCAAGTGTCATGGAGATTTGTGATGACAAAAGTCACGGAGCATTTTGATGACAACTGCGTGGTGCATTGTGATGAGAAGGCCAGGGAGCATTTTGATGACAGGGTCATGCAGCAATTTGATGAAAATTGTAATGGAATATTTTGATGACAGGGGTTATAGAACATTGGGATGTCAGGGGTCATGGAGCTTTGGGATAAAAATGTCATGGAGCATTTTGATGACAGGCGTTGTGGAACGATATGATGTCAGGTGTCATGGAACATTGTGAAGATAAGGGGATGTAGCATTGTGATGACAGGGGTCATGGAACATTGTGATTACCGGGGTCTTGGAGCACTGTAATGAGAAGGGTCATGGAGCCTTGTGATGACAAGACCATGGAACATCTTGATGGCAGGGTCATGGAGCATAGTTATGACAGGGGTAAAGGAACATTGTGATGACAATGGCATGGAGGATTGTGATGAGAAGGCCATGGAGCATTCTGATGACATGTGTCATGGAGCTTTGTGATGACAACGGCATGGAGCAATGTGATGAATGCGATCATGGAGCATTGTGATGAAAATGACATGGAGCATTGTGATGCCAAGGGTCATGGATCTTTGTGATGACAAAGGTCATGGAGGATTCTGATGACAAGGGTTTGTGCATTGTGATGAGAAGGGCAGGGATCATTGTGATGACAAGGTCATGGAGCAATTTGATGAAAATTGTCATGGAACATTTTGATGACAGGGGTTATGGAACACTGTGATGTCAGGGTTCATGGAGCATTTTGATGAAAAGGGTCATGGAGCATTTTGATGACAGGGGTTATGGAGCATTGTGATGACAGGTGTCTTCGAACATTGTGATGATAAGTGCATGTATCATTGTGATGACAGGGGTCATGGAACATTGTGATAACAGGGGTGAGGGAGTATTGTGACGAATAGTGATGTAACATTTTGATATCTGTGGTGAGAGAGCATTTTGATGAGAAGTGCATAGAGCAGTGTGATGACAAGGTTTATGGAGCATTGTGATGACAAGATTGTGGAGCACTGTGATGACAAGCGCATGGTGCATTGTGATGACATGTGTCATGGAGCATCTTGCTGACAAGCGCATGGAGCATTGTGATGACAAGGGCATGGAAAATTGGTCTACTAAGTTTCAAGGATTATTGCGATGACTGTTGGAATGGTGCATTGTGGTGACAAGGGCATGGAGCATTGTGATAGCCATGTCATGCAGTATTGTGAAGACTGGTGTCAGGGAGCATTGTGTTGATATATGTAATGGCCCATTGTGATAACAATGGCCTGGAGCATTGTCATGCCAATTGTCATGGAGGATTCTGATGACAAAGGTAATGGAGCATTGTGATGACAATGGCTTGGAGCATTGAGATGACAAGGGTCAGGGAGCATTGTGCTGACAAGTGCATGAAGAATTGTGATGACAAGGGTCATGGAGCATTCTCATGACACTCTTGTGGAGTATTTTGATGACAGTGGCTTGGAGCACTGTGATGAAAATGGCATGGGGCATTGTGTTGAAAAAGGCATGGAGGCTTTTCGTGACAGGGTTCAAGGAGCATTCTGACAAGTGTCAGGGAGCATTGTGATGACAAGTGTATTGAGAATTTTGATGACAAAAGTCATGGAGCATTGTGATGAAAACTGCATGGGGTATTGTGATGACAGGCATCATGGAGCGTTGTGATGACAAGTGTTATGGAACATTTTGATCACAAGGGTTTGGAGCATTGTGATGACAGAAGTCATGGATCATTTTGATTTCAAGGAGCATGGAGCATTGTGATAACAAGGGCATGAAGCAATGTGATCCCAAGTTTCATGGAGGATTGTGATGACAATGGTAATGGAGTATTGTGATGACAAGCGCATAGAGCATTGTAATCAAAAGGTCATATAGCATTTTGCTGACAAAGTCATGGGGCATTGTGATGACAGGTGTCATGGAGCACTGTGATGACAAGCGTCATGTAGCACTGTTAATACAGGGGTCATGGATCATTGTGATGAAAAGGGTCATGGAGCATTGGCCTGAAAATGTTCATGGAGTATTGTGATGAAAGGGGTCATGGAGCATTGTGATGAAAGAGGTCATGGAGCATTTTGATTTCATTGAGATGACAATAGCATGAAGCATTATGATGATGGGCATGGTGCATTGTGATGACAGGGTTCATGGATCATTGAGAAGAAATGGGGCATGGAGCATTGTGATTACAGGGATCTTGGAGCACTGTGATGACAAGGGCATGGAGCATTTTGATGAGAAGGACATGGAACATTCTGATGGCATGTATCATGGAGCTTTGTGATGACAAGGGCATGGACCTTTTTGATTACAGGGGTCTTGGAGCATTGTGATGACAAGGGTCATGGAGCCTTGTGATGACAAGGCCGTGGAACATTGTGATGGCAAGTGTCATGGAGCATTGTTATGACAGAGGTAAAGGAGCACTCTGATCAGAAGGGCATGGAGTATTGTGATTACAAGTTTTATGGAGCATTACCATGACAAATTTGTGGACCGTTGTGATGAAAAGCTCGTAGCACATTGTGATGACAAGGGTCATGGAGCATTGTTCTGACAAAAGCATGGAGCATTTTGATGACAAGGGTCACGGAGCATTGTGATGAAAAGTTCATGGAGCACTGTGGTTATAAAGGTCACAGAGCCTCGTGATGACACGGGCATGGACCATTGTGATGACAAATGTTATGAAGCATTGTGATGAATTGAGTCACGGAGCATTGTGATGACATTGGTCATGGAGCTTTGTGATGACTAGAGCATGGAGCATTGTGGTGACAGGGGCATGGAGCATTGGTCTGACAAGTTTCATAGATTATAGTGATGACAGTGGACATGGTGCATTGTGATGACAAGGGCATGGATCATTGTGATGTGAAATCCATAGAGACTTGTGATGACAAATCTCATGGAGCATACTGATGAAAAGGGGCATGGACCATTGTGATTACAGGGATCTTGGAACATTGTGATGACATGGGCATGGAGCATTGTGAGGAGAAGGCCAAGGAGCATTCTGAAGACATGTTTCTTTGAGCTTTGTGATGACAAGAGCATGGAGCATTGGGTTTAAAGGTGTCTTGGAGCATTGTGATGGAAAGGGCATGGATCATTGTGATGAAAATGTCATGGAGCCTTGTCATGACAGGGTTCAAGGAGCATACAGACAACATGTGTCAGGGAGCATTTTGATGACAAGTGTATTGAGCATTGGGATGACAAAGATCATGGAGCATTGTAATGAGAAGACCATGGACAATTGTGATGACGAGTGTCATGGGGCACTGTGATGACAAGTGTTATGGAATATAGTGATCACAAGGGTTTGGAGCATTGTTATGACAGAGGCCATGGAGCATTTTCAATTCATTGTGATGGCAATAGCATGAAGCATTATGATCATGGGCATGGTGCATTGTGATGACAGGGATCATGGATCATTGACATGAAAAGGGGCATAGAGCATTGTGATTACAGGGTTTATGGAGCATTGCTATGACAAATATGTGGACCGTTGTGATGAAAAGCGCATGGCACATTGTGATGACAAGGGTCATGGAGCATTTTTCTGACAAAGCCATGGAGCATTGTGATGACAAGGATCACAGAGCATTGTGATGAAAAGTTCATGGAGAATTTTGGTTACAATGGTCACAGAGCCTTGAGATGACGCCGGCATGGACAATTGTGATGACAAATGTTATGAAGCACTGTGATGACTGGAGTCACGGAGCATTGTGATGACAGGGGTCAAGGAGTACTGTGATGACAAGGGCATGGAGCATTGTGATGACAAGGGCACGGAGCATTGTGATGAGAGGGGCATGGATCATTGGTCTGAGAAATTTCATAGATTATTGTGATGACAGGGGACATGGTGCATTGTGATGACAAGGGCATGGATCATTGTGATGAGAAGGTCATGGAGTATTGTGAAGACAGGTGTCAGGGAGCATTGTGATGACATATGTCATGGTCCATTGCGATGACAATGGCAGGGAGCATTGTGATGCCAAATGTAATGGAGGATTGTGATGAGAAATATAATGGAGCATTGTGAGGACTAGGGCTTGGATCATTATGATGACATGGGCCATTGAGAATTTTCAGGACAATGTCGTGAAGCATTGTGATGATAAGGTCCTGGAGCATTGTGATGAGAAAAACATGGAGCAATGTGATGAGAACTCTCTTGGAGCATACTGATGAAAAGGGGCATGGACCATTGTGATTACAGGGGTCTTGGAACATTGTGATGACATGGGTATAGAGCATTGTGAGGAGAAGGCGAAGGAGCATTCTGAAGACATGCGTCATTGAGCTTTGTGATGACAAGGGCATGTAACACTGTGATTGCAGGGGTCTAGGAGCATTGTGATGAAAAGGGCATGGATCATTGTGATGGAAAAGGCATGGAGCCTTGTCATGACAGGGTTCAAGGAGCATACAGACGACAAGTGTCAGGGAGCATTTTGATGACAAGTGTATTGAGCATCGTGATGAGAAAGGTCATGGAGCCTTGTGATGACAAGGCCATGGAACATCGTAATGGCAGGGGTCATGGAGCATTGTTATGACAGGGGTAATGGAGCACTGTGATGGCAAGGGCATGGAGCATTGTGATGAGAAGGCCATGGAGCATTCTGATGACATGTGTCATGGAGCTTTGTGAAGACAAGGGCATGCAGCAATGTGATGAGAGCGTTCATGGAGCATTGTGATGACAATGACATGGAGCATTGTTATGCCAAGGGTCATGGATATTTGTGATGACAAAGGTCATGGAGCATTTTGATGGCAAGGGCGTTGTGCATTGTGATGAGAAGAGCAGGGAGAATCGTGATGACAGGGTCATGGAGCAATTTGATGAAAATTATCATGGAACATTTTGATGACAGGTGTTATGGAACATTATGATGTCAGGGGTCATCGAACATTGTGATGATAAGTGCATGTAGCATGGTGATGACAGGAGTCATGGAACATTGTGATGACAGGGTGAGGGAGTACTGTGACAAATAGTGATGTAGCATTTTGATATCAGTGAAGAGAGAGCACTTTGATGAGAAGTGCATGGAGCATTATGATGACAATATTTATGGAGCATTGTGATGACAAGATTGTAGAGCACTGTGATGACAAGCGCATGGTGCATTGTGATGACATGTGTCATGGAGCATTGTGCTGACAAGCGCATGGAGCATTGTGATGACAAGGGTCATGGAGCATTGTGCTGAGAAAGGTATAGAGCATTGTGATGACAAGGGTCAAAGAGCATTGTGATGAAAATTTCATGGAGCATTGTGGTTAAAATGGTCACAGAGACTGTTGATGACGACGGCATGGACCATTTTGATGACAAAGGTCATGAAGCATTGTGATGACTGGAGTCACGGAGCACTGTGATGACAGGGGTCATGGAGGATTGTGATAACAAGGGCATGGAGCATTGTGATGACAAGGGCATGCAACATTAGTCTAATAAGTTTCATGGATTGTTGCGATGACAGTTGGAATGGCGCATTGTGATGACGAGGGCATGGAGCATTGTGATGACCAGGTAATGCAGTATTATGAAGACAGCTTTAAGGGAGCATTGTGATAACATATGTAATGGCCCATTGTGATTACAATGGCATGGAGCATTGTGATGCCAAGTGTCATGGAGGATTCTTATGACAAAGGTAATGGAACATTGTGATGACAATGGCTGGGATCATTGTGATGACATGGGTCAGGGAGCATTGTGCTGACAAGTGCATGCAGAATTGTGATGACAAGGGTCATGGAGCATTCTGATGACAAGCTTGTGGAGTGTTGTGATGACAATGGCATGGAGCATTGTGATGAAAACGGCATGGGGCATTGTGATGAAAAAGTCATGGAGCCTTTTCGTGACAGGGTTCAAGGAGCATTCTGATGACAATGTCAGGGAGCATTGTGATGACATGTATATTGAGAATTGTGATGACAAAGGTCATGGAGCATTGTGATGAAAAGGGCATGGAGTATATTGGTGACAGGCATCATGGAGCGTTTTGATGACAAGTGTTATGGAACATTGTTGTCACATTGGTTTGGAGCATTGTGATGACGGAGGTCATGGATCATTTTGATTTCAAGAGCATGGAGCATTGAGATGAAAAGGGCATGAAGCAATGTGATCCCAAGGTTCATGGAGGATTGTGATGACAATGGAAATGGAGTATTTTGATGACAAGCGCATAGAGCATTGTAATGACAAGGTCATGGAGCATTCTGCTGACAAAGGCATGGAGCATTGTGATGAAATGTGTCATGGAGCACTGTGATGACAAGCGTCATGGAGCATTGTGAATACAGGGGTCATGGAGCATTGGGATGACAAGGGCATGGATCATTGTGATGACAAGTGTCATGGAGCACTGGGCTGAAAATATTCATGGACTGTTGTGATGACAGGGGTCATGGAGCATAGTGATGAGTAGAGAATGGAGCATTGTGATGACAAGAGTCCCGGATCATTGTGTTGTCAGGAGTCATGGAGTGTTGTGATGACAGTGGTCATGGAGCATTGTGATGATATTGGCCATGGAGCATTGTGATGTGTAGGTCGTGGAGCATTGGGCTGAATATGTTAATGGATTATTGTGATGACAAGGGTGATGGAGCATTGTATGACAAGGCAATGGAGAACGGTGATGACAAGGTCCTGGAGCACTGTGATGAGATGACCATGGAGTCTTGTGACGACAAGTCTCACGGAGCATTCTGATGAAAAGGGGCATGGAAAATTGTGTTTACAGGGGTCTTGGAGCATTGTGATGACTAGGGCATGGATCATTGTGATGGGAAGGCCAGGGAGCATTCTGATGACATGCTTCATGGAGTTTTGTGATGACAAGCCCATGGATCATTGTGATTACAGTGATCTTGGAGCATTGTGATGAAAAGGGCAAGGAGCATTGTGATGAAAATGCATGGAGCCTTGTCATGACAGGGTTCAAGGTGCATACTGACGACAAGTGTCAGGGAGAATTGTGATGACAATAGTATTGAGCATTGTGATGACAAAGGTCATGGAGCATTGTGATGAGAAGACCATGGATAATTGTGATGATGAGCATCATAGGGTGTTGTGATGATAAGTGTTATGGAACATTGTGATCACAAGGTTTTGGAGCATTATGATGACAGAGGTAATGGAGCATTTTGATTTCATTGTGATGACAATAGCCTGAAGCATTATAATGATGGGCATGGTGCATTGTGATGACAGGGTTCATGGAGCATTGAGATGAAAAAGGGCATGGAGCATTGTGATTAGAGGGGTCTTGGAGCATTGTGATGACAAGGACATGGAGCATTTTGATGAGAAGGCCATGGAATATTCTGATGACATTTGTCATTGAGCTTTGTGATGAAAAGGGCATGGAGCATTGTGATTACAGGGGTCTTGTGCATTGTGATGACAAGGGTCATGGAGCCTTGTTATGACAAGGCCGTGGAACATTGTGATGGCAGGGGTCATGGAGCATTGTTATGACAGATGTAATGGAGCACTGTGATGAGAAGGGCATTGAGCATTGGCCTGAAAGCTTTCATGGATTATTGTGATGAGAGTGGGCATGGAGCATTGTGATGACAAGGGCACGGAACACTGTGATACATGAGTCATGGAGGATTGTGATGAAAATGTCATGGAGCATTTTGATGAGAAGTGCATCGAGCATTGTGATGACAAGTGTCATGGAGCTTTGTGATGACAAGTGCATGGAGCAATGGGATGAGAGGGTTCTTGGAGCATTGTGATGACAATGACATGGAGCATTGTGATGCCAAGGGTCCTGGAGCTTTGTGATGACAAAGGTCATGGAGCATTTTGATGACAAGCGTGTGGTGCATTGTGATGAGAAGGTGAGGGATCATTTTTTTTTAATGATTTAATAAAATTTGTTAGGGCCATTTTGAGAAATGTTTTTATTATAGATTTTTTTAACCCATTTTTATTTATTTATTTATTTATTTATTTATTTATTTATTTATTTATTTATTTATGGCTGTGTTGGGTCTTCGTTTCTGTGCGAGGGCCTTCCCTAGTTGTGGCAAGTGGGGGCCACTCCTCATCATGGTGCGTGGGCCTTTCATTATCGTTGCCCCTCTTGTTGCAGAGCACAGGCTCCAGACGTGCAGGCACAGTAATTGTGTCTTACGGGGCTAGCTGCTCCGTGGCATGTGGGATCTTCCCAGACTAGGGCTCAAACCCATGTCCCCTGCATTTGCAGGCAGACTCTCAACCACTGCACCACCAGGGAAGCCCCCATAAGGTGAGGGATCATTTTGATGACAGGGTCATGCAGCAATTTGTTGAAAAGTGTAATGGAACATTTTGTTGACAGGGGTTACAGAATATTGTGATGACATGGGTCATGGAGCGTTGGGATGAAAAGTGTCATGGAGCATTTTGATGAGAGTGGTTATGGAAAATTGTGATGTCAGAGGGGTCCTGGAACATTGTGATTACAGGGTTGAGGGAGGATTGTGATGACTAGTGATGGAACATTGTGATATCCGTTGTGAGGGAGCATTTGGATGAGAAGTGCATGGAGCATTGTGATTACAAGTTTTATGGAGCATAGCGATGACAAGGTTGTGGATCATTGTGATGAAAAGCGTGAGGCACATTGTGATGACAAGGGTCATGGAACATTGTTCTGACAAAGGCATGGAGCATTGTGATGACAAGGGTCACGGAGCATTGTGATGAAAAGTTCATGGAGCATTGTGGTTACAAAGGTCACAGAGCCTTGTGATGACGCGGGCATGGACCATTGTGATGACAAACGTTATGAAGCAATGTGATGACTGGATTCACGGAGCATTGTGATGACAGGGGTCATGGAGCATTGTGATGACAAGAGCATGGAACATTGTGATGACAGGGACATGGAGAGTTGTGGTGACAAGTTTCAGAGATTATTGTGATGACAGTGGACATGGTGCATTGTGAAGAAAAGGGCATGTAGCATTGCGATGAGAAGGCCATGGAACATTCTGATGACATGTGTCATGGAGCTTTGTGATGACAAGGGCATGGAGCAATGTGATGAGAGCGTTCATGGAGCATCGTGATGACAAAGACATGGAGCGTTGTGATGCCAAGCGTCATGGATCTTTGTGATGACAAATGTAATGGAGCATTTTGATGACAAGGGCGTTGTGCATTGTGATGAGAAGGGCAGGAGCATTGTGATGAAAGGGTCATGGAGCAATTTGATGAAAAGAGTCATGGAACATTTTGATGACAGGGGTTATGGAACATTGAGATGTCAGGGGTCATGGAGCATTTTGATGAAAAGGGTCATGGAGCATTTTGATGACAGGGGTTATGTAACATTGTGATGTCAGTGGTCATCAAACATTGTGATGATAATGCATGTAGCATTGTGATGACAGGATTAATGGAACGTTGTGAAGACAGGGGTGAGGGAGTATTGTGACGAATATTGATGGTAACATTGTGATATCAGTGGTGAGAGAGGATTTTGATGAGAAGTGCATGGAGCATTGTGATGACAAGGTTTATGGAGCATTGTGATGACAAGATTGTAGAGCACTGTGATGACAAGCGCATGGTGCATTGTGATGACATGTGTCGTGGAGCATCGTGCTGACAAGCACATGGAGCATTGTGATGACAAGGATCATGGAGCATTGTGCTGAGAAAGGCATAGAGAATGGTGATTACAAGGGTCAAAGTGCATTGTGATGAAAAGTTCATGGAGCATTGTGGTTAAAAAGGTCACAGAGACTGTTGATGATGAGGGCATGGACCACTGTGATGACAAAGGTCAAGAAGCATTGTGATGACTGGAGTCACAGAGCATTGTGATGACAGGGGTCATGGAGCATTGTAATAACAAGGGAATGGAGCATTGTGATGACAAGGACATGGAGCACTGGTCTAATATGTTTCATGGATTATTGCGATGAGAGTTGGAATGGCGCATTGTGATGACAAGGGCATGGAGCATTGTGATGACCAGGTCATGCAGTATTGTGAAGACAGTTGTCAGGGAGCATTGTGATGACATATATAATGGCCCATTGTGATGACAATGGCATGAAACATTGTGATGCCAAGTGTCATGGAAGAATCTGATGACAAAGGTAATGGAGCATTGTGATGACAATGGCTTGGAGCATTGTGATGACAAGGGTCAGGTAGCTTTGTGCTGAGAATTGCATGGAGAATTATGATGACAAGGGTCATGGAGCATTCTGATGACAAGCTTGTGGAGTATTTTGATGACAATGACATGGAGCATTGTGATGAAAAAGGCATGGGGCATTGTGATGAAAAAGTCATGGAGCCTTTCGTGACAGGGTTCAAGGAGCATTCTGACGACAAGTGTCAGGGAGCATTGTGATGACAAGTGTATTGAGAATTGTGATGACAAAGGTCATGGAGCATTGTGATGAAAAGGGCATGCAGTATTGTGATGACAGGCATCATGGAGTGTTGTGATGACAAGTGTTATGGAACATTGTGATCACAAGGGTTTGGATCATTGCAATGACAGAGGTCATGGATCATTTTGATTTCAAGGATCATGGAGCATTGTGATGACAAGGTCATGAAGCAATGTGATCCCAAGGTTCATGGAAGATTTTGATGACAATGGTAATGGAGTATTGTGTTGACAAGCGCATGGAGCATTGTAATGAAAAGGTCATGTAGCATTTTGCTGACAAAGGCATGGATCATTGTGATGACAGGGATCATAGAGCATTGTGATGACAGAGGTCATGGAGAATTTTGATTTCACTGTGCTGACAATAGCCAGAAGCATTATGATGATGGGCATGGTGCATTGTGATGACAGTGTTCATGGAGCATTGAGATGAAAAGGGGCATGGAGCATTGTGATTACAGGCGTCTGGGAGCATTGTGATGACAAGGGAATGGAACATTTTGATGAGAAGGCCATGGAACATACTGATGACATGTGTCATGGAGCTTTGTGATGACAAGGGCATGGAACATTGTGATTACAGGTGTTTTGGAGCATTGTGATGACAAGGGTCATGGTGCCTTGTGATGGCAAGGCCATGGAACATTGTGATGGCAGGGGTCATGGAACATTGCTATGACAGGGGTAATGGAGCATTTTGATGAGAAGGGCATGGAACTTTGTGATTACAAAGTTTATGGAGCATTGCCATGACAAATTTGTGGACCATTGGGGTGAAAAGCGCGTGGCACATTGTGATGATAAGGGACATGGAGTATTTTTCGGACAAATGCATGGAGCATTGAGATGACAAGGGTCACGGAGCATTGTAATGAAAATTTCATGGAGCATTGTAGTTACAAATGTAACAGAGCCCTGTGATGACGCGGGCATGGACCATTGTGATGACAAATGTTATGAAGAACTGTGATGACTGGAGTCAAAGAGCATTGTGATGACAGGGGTCATAGAGCATTGTGATGAATAGGGCAAGGAGCATTGTGCTGAGAAAGGCATATAGCATTGTGATGACAAGGGGCAAAGAGCATTGTGATGAAATATTCATGGAGCATTGTGGTTAAAAAGGTCACAGAGACGGTTGATGATGAGGGCAAGGACCATTTTGATGACAAAGGTCATGGAGCATTGTGATGACTGGAGTCACGGAGCATTGTGATGACAGGGGTCATGGAGCATTGTGATAACAAGGGCATGGAGCATTGTGATGACAAGGGCATGGAGCATTGGTCTAATATGTTTCATGGATTATTGCGATGACAGTTGGAAAGGCATATTGTGAAGACAAGGGCATGGAGCATTGTGATGACCAGGTCTTGCAGTATTGTGAAGACAGGTGTCAGGGAGCATTGTGATGACATATGTAATGGCCCATTGTGATGACAATGGCATGGAGCATTGTGATGCCAAGTGTCATGGAGGATTCTGATGACAAAGGTAATGGAGCATTGTGATGACAATGGCTTGGAGCATTGTGATGACAAGTGTCAGGGAGAATTGTGCTGACAAGTGCATGGAGAATTGTGATGACAACGGTCATGGAGCGTTCTGATGAAAAGCTTGTAGAGTATTTTGATGACAATGGCATGGAGCATTGTGATGAAAACGGCATGGGGATTTGTGATGAAACAGGCATGGAGCCTTTTTGTGTCAGTGTTCCAGGAGCATTCTGACGACAAGTGTCAGGGAGCATTGTGATGACAAGTGTATTGAGAATTGTGATGACAATGGTCATGGAGCATTGTGATGAAAATGGCATGGAGTACTGAGATGACAGTCATCATGGAGAGTTGTGATCACAAGTGTTATGGAACATTGTGATCACAAGGGTTTGGAGCATTGTGATGACAGAGGTCATGCATCATTTTGATTTCAAGGAGCATGGAGCACAGTGATGACAAGGGCATGAAGCAATGTGACCAAAATATTCATGGAGGATTGTGATGACAATGGTAATGGAGTATTGTGATGACAAGCGCATAGAGCATTGTAATGACAAGGTCATGTAGCATTTTGCTGACAAAGGCATGGAACATTGTGATGACTGGTGTCATGGAGCACTGTGATGACAAGCGTCACGGAGCACTGTGATGACAAGCGTCACGGAGCATTGTGAATACAGGGGTAATGGAGCATTGGAATGACAAGGGCATGGATCATTGTGATGACAACTGTCATGGAGCAGTGGTCTGAAAATGTTCATGGAGTATTGTGATGACAGGGTTCATGGAGCATTGTGATGACAGAGGTCATGGAGTATTTTGATTTCATTGTGCTGACAATAGCTGGAAGCATTATGATGATGGGCATGATGCATTGTGATGACAGGTTTCATGGACCATTGAGTTGAAAAGGGGCATGGAGCACTGTGATTACAGGGGTCTGGGAGCATTGTGATGACAAGGGCATGAAGCATTTTGATGAGAAGACCATGGAACATTCTGATGACACGTGTCATGGAGCTATGTGATGACAAGGGCATGGAGCATTTTGATTACAGGGGTCTTGGAGCACTGTGATGACAAGGGTCATGGAGCCTTGCGATGACAAAGCCGTAGAACATTGTGATGGCAGGGGTCATGGAGCATTGTTATGACAGGGGTAATGGAGCATTGTGATGTGAAGGGCATGGAGCATTGTGATTACAAGATTTATGGAGCATTGCGATGACAAATTTGTGGACCGTTGGGATGAAAATTGTGTCGCCCATTGTGATGACAAGGGTTATGGAGCATTTTTCTGACAAATGCATGGAGAATTGTGATGACAAGGGTCTCTGAGCATTGTGATGAAAAGTTCATGGAACATTGTGGTTACAAAGGTAACAGAGCCTTTTGATGACGCGAGCATTGACCATTGTGATGACAAATGTTATGAAGAATTGTGATGACAGGAGTCACGAAGCATTGTGATGACAGGGGTCATGGAGCAATGTGATGACAAGGGCATGGAGCATTGTGCTAAGAAAGGCATAGTGCATTGTGATGACAAGTGTCAAAAAGCATTGTGATGAAATGTTCATGGAGCATTGTGCTTAAAAAAGTCAGAGAGACTGTTGATGATGAGGGCATAGACCACTGTGATGACAAAAGGCATGGAGCATTGTGATGACTGGATTCACGGAGAATTGTGATGACAGGGGTCATGGAACACTGTGATAACAAGGGCATGGAGCATTGTGATGACAAGCGCATGGAGCACTGGTCTAATAATTTTCATGGAGTATTGCGATGACACTTGGAATGGCGCATTGTGATGACAAGGGCATGTAGCACTGTGATGACCATGTCTTGCAGTATTGTGAAGAGAGGAGTGAGGGAGCACTGTGATGACATATGTTATGGCCCATTGTGATAACAACGGCCTGGAGCATTGTGATGCCAAGTTTCATGGAGGATTCTGATGACAAAGTTAATGGAGCTTTGTGATGACAAGGGTCAGGGAGCATTGTGCTGTCAAGTGCATTGAGAATTGTGATGACAAGGGTCTTGGAGCATTCTGATGACAAGCTTGTGGAGTATTTTGATGACAATGGCATGGAGCATTGTGAAGAAAATGGCATGGGGCTTTGTGATGAAAAAGGCATGGAGCCTTTTCGTGACAGGGTTCAAGGAGCATTCTGACAACAAGTGCCAGGGAGATCTGTGATGACAAGTGTATTGAGAATTGTGATGACAAAGGTCATGGAGCATTGTGATGAAAAGGGCATGGAGTATTGTGATGGCAGGCATCATGGAGCGTTGTGATGACAAGTGTTATGGAACATTGTGATTCCAAGTGTTTGGAGCATTGTGATGACAGGGGTCATGGATCATTTTGATTTCAAAGTGCATGGAGCATTGTGTTGACAAGGGCATGAAGCAATGTGATCCCAAGTTTCATGGAGGTTTGTGATGACAATGGTAATGGAGTATTGTGAAGACAAGCACATAGAGCATTGTAATGACAATGTCATGTAGCATTTTGCTGACAAAGGCATGGAGCATTGTGATGCCAAGTGTCATGGAGCATTGGGCTGAAAATGTTCATGGAGTATTGTGATGACAGGGGTCATGGAGCATTGTGATGAGTAGGGAATGGAGCATTGTGATGACAAGAGTCCCGGATAACTGTGTTGTCAGGTGTCATGGAGTGTTGTGATGACAGTGGTCATGGAGCATTTTTATGATATTTTTCATGGAGCATTGTGATGAGAATTTCATGGAGCATTGGGCTGAAAATATTCATGGTGTATTGTGATGACAGGGCTCATGGAGCATTGTGATGCCAAGGGAATGCAGCATGGTGATGACAAGGTCCTGGAGCATTGTGATGATAAAAGCATGGAGACTTGTGATGACAAGTCTCATGGAGCATTCTGATGAAAAGGGGCATGGAGCATTGTAATTACAGGGGTCTTCAAGCATTGTGGTGACAAGGGCCTGGAGCATTGTGAGGAGAAGGCCATGGAGCATTCTGATGACACGTGTCATTGAGATTTGAGATGACAAGGGCATGGAGCACTGTGATTACAGGTGTCTTGGAACATTGTGATGAAAAGGCAACGATCATTGTGATGAAAAGGCATGGAGCCTTGTCATGACAGGGTTCAAGGAGCATACTGACGACAAGTGTCCGGGAGCATTGTGATGACAAGTGTATTGAGAATTGTGATGACAAAGGTCATGGAGCATTGTGATGAGAAGACCATGGATAATTGTGATGATGAGCGTCATAGGGTGTTGTGATGTTAAGTGTTATGGAACATTGTGATCACAAGGGTTAGGAGCATTATGATGACAGTGGTCATGGATAATTTTGATTTCATTGTGATGACAATAGCCTAAAGCATTTTGATGATGGGCATGGAGCATTCTCATAAGAGGCTTCATGGAGCATTGAGATGAAAAGTAGTATGGAGCATTGTGAATACAGGGGTCTTGGAGCATTGTCATGACAAGGGCATGGAGGATTGTGATGAGAAGGCCATGGAACATTCTGATGGCATGCGTCATGGGGCTTTGTGATGACAAGGGCATGGAGCATTGTGATTACAGGGGTCTTGGAGCATTGTGATGACAAGTGTCATGGAGCCTTGTGATGACAGGGCCGTGGAACATTGTGTGGACAGGTTTCATGGAGCACTGTTATGACAGAGGTAATGGAGCATTGTGATGAGAAAGGCATTGAGCATTGTTCTGAATGGTTTCATGGATTTTTGTGATGAGATTGGGCATATAGCACTGTGATGACAAGGGCACGGAACACTGTGATACATGGGTCATGGAGGATTGTAATGACAAGGGCATGGAGCATTGTGATGAGAAGGGCATCGAGCATTGGTCTGAAATATTTCATGGATTACTGTGATGAGAAGGGCATTGAGCATTGTGATGACAAGTGTCATGGAGCTTTGTGATGACAAGGGCATGGAGCAATGTGATGAGAAGGTTCATGGAGCATTGTGATGACAATTGCATGGAGCATTGTGATGCCAAGGGTCATGGAGCTTTGTGATGACAAAGGTCATGGAGCATTTTGATGACAAGGGTGTGGTGCATTGTGATGAGAAAGGCAGGGAGCATTTTGATGACAGGGTCATGCAGCAATTTGATGAAAAATGTAATGGAACATTTTGATGACAGGGGTTATAGAACATTTTGATGCCAGGGGTCATGGAGCTTTGGGATGAAAACTGTCATGGAGCATTTTGATGACAGTGGTTATGGAACATTGTGATGTCAGGGGTCATAGAACATTGTGCTGATAAAGGGATGTAGCATTGTGATGACAGGGTTCATGGAACATTGTGATAACAGGGGTGAGGGAAGATTGTGATGACTAGTGATGGAACATTGTGATATCTCATGTGAGAGAGCATTTGGATGAGAAGTGCATGGAGCATTGTGCTTACAGGGCTTATGGAGCATAACGATGACAAGGTTGTGGATCACTGTGATGAAAAGCGCATGGCACACTGTGATGACAAGTGTCATGGAGCATTGTTCTGACAAAGGCATGGAACATTTTAATGACAAGGGTCACACAGCATTGTGATGAAAAGTTCATGGAGCATTGTGGTTACAAATGTCACAGAGCCTTGTCATGACGCGGGCATGGACCGTTGTGATGACAAACGTTATGAAGCATTGTGATGACTGGAGTCACGGAGCATTGTGATGACAAGGGTCATGCAGCATTGTGATGACAAGGGCATGGAGCATTGTGATGACAGGGGCATGGAGCTTTGGTCTGACATGTTTCATAGATTATTGTGATGACATTGGACATGGTGCATTGTGGTGACAAGGGCATGGAGCCTTTTGATTTGAAGGCCATGGAACATTCTGATGACATGTGTCATGGATCTTTGTGATGACAAGGGCATGGAGCATTTTGATTACAGGGGTCTTGGAGCATTCTGATGACAAGCGTCATGGAGCCTTGTGATGACAAGGCCGTGGAACATTGTGATGGCAGGGGTCATGGAGCTTTGTTATGACAGGGGTCATGGAGCACTGTGATGACAAGGGCATGGAGCATTGTGATGACAGGGGCATGGAGCATTGGTCTGACAAGTTTCCTAGACTATTGTGATGACAGTGGACATGGTGCATTTTGATTACAAGGGCATGGAGCATTGTGATGACAAGGGCATGGAATATTGTGAAGACTGGTGTCAGGGAGCATTCTGATGACATATGTCATGGTCCATTGCGATGACAATGGCATGGAGCATTGTGATGCCAAATGTAATGGAAGATTGTGATGACAAATATAATGGAGCATTGTGATGACTAGGGCTTGGAGCATTATGATGACAAGGGCCATTGAGTATTTTCACGAAAATGTCGTGAAGCATTGTGATGACAAAGTCCTGGAGCATTGTGATGAGAAAACCATGGAGACTTGTGATGACAAATCTCATGGAACATACTGATGAAAAGGGGCATGGAGCATTCTGGTTACAGGGGCTTTGGAACATTGTGATAACAAGGGCATGGAGCATTGTGATGACAAGGGCATGCAGCATTGGTCTAATAAGTTTCATGGATTATTGTGATGAAACTTGGAATGGCGCATTGTGATGACAAGGGCATGGAGTATGGTGATGACAAGGTCATTCAGTATTGTGAAGAGAGCTGTCAGGGAGCATTGTGATGACATATGAAATGGCCCATTGAGATGACAATGGCATGGAGCATTGTGATGCCAAGTGTCAAGGAGGATTCTGATGACAAAAGTAATGGAGCATTGTGATGACAAGGGCATGGAGCATTGTGATGACAAAGGTCAGGGTGCATTGTGCTGACAAGTGCATGGAGAATTGTGATGACAAGGGTCATGGAGCATTCTGATGACAAGCTTGTGGAGTATTTTGATGACAATGGCATGGAGCATTGTGATGAAAATGGCATGGGGCTTTGCGATGAAAAATGTATGGAGCCTTTTCATAACAGGGTTCAAGGAGCATTCTGATGAAAAGTGTCAGTGAGCATTGTGATGACAAGTGTATTGAGAATTGTGATGACAAAGGTCATGGAGCATTGTGATGAAAAGAGCATGGATTATTGTCATGGCAGGCATCATGGAGCGTTGTAATGACAAGTGTTATGGAACATTGTGATCGCAAGGGTTTGGAGCATTGTGATGACAGAGGTCATGGATCATTTTATTTCAAGGAGCATGGATCATTGTGATGCCAAGGGCATGAAGCAATGTGATCCCAAGGTTCATGGAGGAATGTGATGACAATGGTAATGGAGTATTGTGATGACAAGCGCATAGAGCATTGTAATGACAAGGTCATGTAGCATTTTGCTGACAAAGGCATGGAGCATTGTGATGACAGGTGTCATGGAGCACTGTGAATACAGGGGTCATGGAGCATTGGGATGACAAGGGCATGGATCATTGTGATGACAAGAGTCATGGAGCATTGGGCTGAAAATGTTCATGGAGTATTGTGATGACTGGGGTCATGGAGCATTGTGATGAGTAGGGAATGGAGCATTGTGATGACAAGAGTCCCGGATCATTGTGTTGTCAGGTGTCATGGTGTGTTGTGATGACAGTGGTCATGGAGCATTTTGATGATATTTGTTATGGAGCACTGTGATGAGAATTTCATGGAGCATTGGGCTGAAAATATTCATGGAGTATTGTGATGACAGGGGTCATGGAGCATTGTGATGACAAGAGAATGGAGCATGGTGATGACAAGGTCCTGGAGCATTGTGATGATAAGACCATGGAGACTTGTGATGACAAGTCTCATGGAGCATTCTGATGAAAAGGGGCATGGAGCATTGTGATTACATGGGTCTTGGAGCATTGTGATGACAAAGGCATAGAGCATTGTGAGGAGAAGGCAATGGAGCATTCTGATGACATGTGTCATGGAGCATTGTGATGAAAAGTGCATGAAGTATTGTGATGACAGGGGTCATGGAGCCTTGTGATGACAAGGCCGTGGAACACTGTGATGGCAGGGGTCATGGAGCATTGTTATGACAGAGGTAATGGAGCAATGTGATGACAAGCATCACGGAACATTGTGAATACAGGGTTCATGGAGCATTGGGATGACAAGGGCATGGATGATTGTGATGACAAGGGTCATGGAGGATTGGGCTGAAAATGTTCATAGAGTATTTTGATGACAGGGGTCATGGAGCATTGTGCTGATAAGGGGATGTAGCATTGTGATGACAGGGGTCATGGAACATTGTGATAACAGGGTTAAGGGAGGACTGTGATGACTAGTGATGGAACATTGTGATATCCCATGTGAGAGAGCATTTGGATGAGAAGTGCATGGAGAATTGTGATTACAAGGTTTATGGAGCATAGCAATGACAAGGTTGTGTATATTTGTGATGAAATGTGCATGGCACAATGTGATGAAAAGGGTCATGGAGCATTGTTCTGACAAAGGCATGGAGCATTGTGATGACAAGTGTCACGGAGCATTGTGATGAAAAGTTCATGGTACACTGTGGTTACAAAGGTCACAGAGCCTTGTGATGACGCGGTCATTGACCGTTGTGATGACAAACGTTATGAAGCACTGTGATGACTGGAGTCACGGAGCATTGTGATGACAGTGGTCATGGAGCATTGTGATGAAAAGGGCATGGAGCATTGTGATGAAAGGAGCATGGAGAATTGGTCTGACAAGTTTCATAGATTATTGTGATGACAGTGGGCATGTAGCATTGTGATGACAAGGACATGGAGCATTGTGATGACAAGGGCATGGAGTATTGTGAAGACAGGTGTCAGGGAGCATTGTGATGACATATGTCATGGTCCATGGTGATGACAATGGCATGGAGCATTGGTCTAATAAGTTTCATGTATTATTGTGATGACAGTTGAAATGGTGCATTGTGATGACAAGGGCATGGAGCATTTTGATGACCAGGTCATGCAGTATTGTGAAGACAGGTGTCAGGGAGCATTGTGATGACATATGTAATGGCCCATTGTGATGACAATGGCATGGAGCATTGTGATGCCAAGTGTCATGGAGGATTCTGAGGACAAAGGTAATGGAGCATTGTGATGACAATGGCTTGGAGCATTGTGATGACAAGGGTCAGGGAGCATTGTGCTGACAAGTGTATGGAGAATTGTGATGACAAGGGTCATGGAGAATTCTGATAAAAGGCTTGTGGAGTATTTTGATGACAATGGCATGGTGCATTGTGATGAAATGGCATGGGGATTTGTGATGAAAAAAGCATGGAGCCTTTTCGTGACAGGGTTCAAGGAGCATTCTGATGACAAGTGTCAGGGGGCATTGTGATGACAAGTGTATTGAGAATTGTGATGACAAAGGTCATGGAGCATTGTGATGAAAATGGCATGGAGTATTGTGATGACAGGCATCATGGAGCATTGTGATGACAAGTGTTATGGAACACAGGGATCACAAGTGTTTGGAGCATTGCGATGACAGATGTCATGGAGAATTTTGATTTCATTGTGCTGACAATAGCCGGAAGCATTATGATGATGGGCATGATGCATTGTGATGACAGGGTTCATGGAGCATTGAGATGAAAATGGGCATGGAGCATTTTGATTACAGGGGTCTTGGAGCATTGTGATGACAAGGGCATGGAGCATTTTGATGAGAAGTCCATGGAACATTCTGATGACATGTGTCATGGAGCTTTGTGATGACAAGGGCATGGAGCATTGTGATTACAGGTGTCTTGGAGCATTGTGATGGCAAGTGTCACTGAGCCTTGTGATGACAAGGCCGTGGAACATTGTGATGGCAGGGGTCAAGGAGCATTGTTATGACAGGTGTAATGGAGCACTGTGATGAGAAGGGCATGGAGCATTGTGATTACCAGTTTTATGGAGCATTGCGATGACAAATTTTTTGACCGTTGGGATAAAAATCGCGTGGCACATTGTGATGACAAGGGTCATGGAGCATTTTTCTGACAAAGGCATGGAGCACTGTGATGACAAGTGTCACAGAGCATTGTGATGAAAAGTTCAAGAATCATTGTGGTTAAAAAGGTCACAAACCCTTGTGATGACGTGGGAATGGACCATTGTTATGACAAATGTTATGAAGCATTGTGATGACTGGAGTCAAGGAGCATTGTGATGACAGGGTCATGGAGCATTGTGATGACAAGGGCATGGAGCATTGTGCTGAGAAAGGCGTAGATCACTGTGATGACAAGGGTCAAAGAGCATTGTGATGAGAAGTTCATGCAGCATTGTGGTTAAAAAGTTCACAGAGACTGTTGATGATGAGGGAATGGACCATTGTGATGACAAAGGTCATGAATCATTGTGATGAGTGGAGTCACGGAGCATGGTGATGACAGGGGTCATGGAGCATTGTGATAACAAGGGCATGGAGCATTGTGATGACAAGGGCATGGATCATTGATCTAATATGTTTCATGGATTATTGTGATGACATTTGGTATGGCACATTGTGATGACGAGGGCATGGAGAATTGTGATGACCAGGTCATGCATTATTGTGAAGAGAAGTGTCAGGGAGCATTGTGATGACATATGCAATGGCCCATTGTGATGAAAATGGCATGGAGCATTGTGATACCAAGTGTCATGGAAGATTCTGATGACAAAGGTAATGGAGCATTGTGATGACAATGGCTTGGAGCATTGTGATGACAAGGGTCAGGTAGCTTTGTGCTGAGAATTGCATGGAGAATTATGATGACAAGGGTCATGGAGCATTCTGATGACAAACTTGTGGAGTATTTTGATGACAATGACATGGAGCATTGTGATGAAAACGGCATGGGGCATTGTGATGAAAAAGTCATGGAGCCTTTCGTGACTGGGTTCAAGGAGCATTCTGACGACAAGTGTCAGGGAGCATTGTGATGACAAGTGTATTGAGAATTGTGATGACAAAGGTCATGGAGCATTGTGATGAAAAGGGCATGGAGTACTGAGATGACAGTCATCATGGAGAGTTGTGATCACAAGTGTTATGGAAAATTGTGATCACAAGGGTTTGGAGCATTGTGATGACAGAGGTCATGCATCATTTTGATTTCAAGGAGCATGGAGCACAGTGATGACAAGGGCATGAAGCAATGTGACCAAAATATTCATGGAGGATTGTGATGACAATGGTAATGGAGTATTGTGATGACAAGCGCATAGAGCATTGTAATGACAAGGTCATGTAGCATTTTGCTGACAAAGGCATGGAACATTGTGATGACTGGTGTCATGGAGCACTGTGATGACAAGCGTCACGGAGCACTGTGATGACAAGTGTCACGGAGCATTGTGAATACAGGGGTAATGGAGCATTGGAATGACAAGGGCATGGATCATTGTGATGACAACTGTCATGGAGCAGTGGTCTGAAAATGTTCATGGAGTATTGTGATGACAGGGTTCATGGAGCATTGTGATGACAGAGGTCATGGAGTATTTTGATTTCATTGTGCTGACAATAGCTGGAAGCATTATGATGATGGGCATGATGCATTGTGATGACAGGTTTCATGGACCATTGAGTTGAAAAGGGGCATGGAGCACTGTGATTACAGGGGTCTGGGAGCATTGTGATGACAAGGGCATGAAGCATTTTGATGAGAAGACCATGGAACATTCTGATGACACGTGTCATGGAGCTATGTGATGACAAGGGCATGGAGCATTTTGATTACAGGGGTCTTGGAGCACTGTGATGACAAGGGTCATGGAGCCTTGCGATGACAAAGCCGTAGAACATTGTGATGGCAGGGGTCATGGAGCATTGTTATGACAGGGGTAATGGAGCATTGTGATGTGAAGGGCATGGAGCATTGTGATTACAAGATTTATGGAGCATTGCGATGACAAATTTGTGGACCGTTGGGATGAAAATTGTGTCGCCCATTGTGATGACAAGGGTTATGGAGCATTTTTCTGACAAATGCATGGAGAATTGTGATGACAAGGGTCTCTGAGCATTGTGATGAAAAGTTCATGGAACATTGTGGTTACAAAGGTAACAGAGCCTTTTGATGACGCGAGCATTGACCATTGTGATGACAAATGTTATGAAGAATTGTGATGACAGGAGTCACGAAGCATTGTGATGACAGGGGTCATGGAGCAATGTGATGACAAGGGCATGGAGCATTGTGCTAAGAAAGGCATAGTGCATTGTGATGACAAGTGTCAAAAAGCATTGTGATGAAATGTTCATGGAGCATTGTGCTTAAAAAAGTCAGAGAGACTGTTGATGATGAGGGCATAGACCACTGTGATGACAAAAGGCATGGAGCATTGTGATGACTGGATTCACGGAGAATTGTGATGACAGGGGTCATGGAACACTGTGATAACAAGGGCATGGAGCATTGTGATGACAAGCGCATGGAGCACTGGTCTAATAATTTTCATGGAGTATTGCGATGACACTTGGAATGGCGCATTGTGATGACAAGGGCATGTAGCACTGTGATGACCATGTCTTGCAGTATTGTGAAGAGAGGAGTGAGGGAGCACTGTGATGACATATGTTATGGCCCATTGTGATAACAACGGCCTGGAGCATTGTGATGCCAAGTTTCATGGAGGATTCTGATGACAAAGTTAATGGAGCTTTGTGATGACAAGGGTCAGGGAGCATTGTGCTGTCAAGTGCATTGAGAATTGTGATGACAAGGGTCTTGGAGCATTCTGATGACAAGCTTGTGGAGTATTTTGATGACAATGGCATGGAGCATTGTGAAGAAAATGGCATGGGGCTTTGTGATGAAAAAGGCATGGAGCCTTTTCGTGACAGGGTTCAAGGAGCATTCTGACAACAAGTGCCAGGGAGATCTGTGATGACAAGTGTATTGAGAATTGTGATGACAAAGGTCATGGAGCATTGTGATGAAAAGGGCATGGAGTATTGTGATGGCAGGCATCATGGAGCGTTGTGATGACAAGTGTTATGGAACATTGTGATTCCAAGTGTTTGGAGCATTGTGATGACAGGGGTCATGGATCATTTTGATTTCAAAGTGCATGGAGCATTGTGTTGACAAGGGCATGAAGCAATGTGATCCCAAGTTTCATGGAGGTTTGTGATGACAATGGTAATGGAGTATTGTGAAGACAAGCACATAGAGCATTGTAATGACAATGTCATGTAGCATTTTGCTGACAAAGGCATGGAGCATTGTGATGCCAAGTGTCATGGAGCATTGGGCTGAAAATGTTCATGGAGTATTGTGATGACAGGGGTCATGGAGCATTGTGATGAGTAGGGAATGGAGCATTGTGATGACAAGAGTCCCGGATAACTGTGTTGTCAGGTGTCATGGAGTGTTGTGATGACAGTGGTCATGGAGCATTTTTATGATATTTTTCATGGAGCATTGTGATGAGAATTTCATGGAGCATTGGGCTGAAAATATTCATGGTGTATTGTGATGACAGGGCTCATGGAGCATTGTGATGCCAAGGGAATGCAGCATGGTGATGACAAGGTCCTGGAGCATTGTGATGATAAAAGCATGGAGACTTGTGATGACAAGTCTCATGGAGCATTCTGATGAAAAGGGGCATGGAGCATTGTAATTACAGGGGTCTTCAAGCATTGTGGTGACAAGGGCCTGGAGCATTGTGAGGAGAAGGCCATGGAGCATTCTGATGACACGTGTCATTGAGATTTGAGATGACAAGGGCATGGAGCACTGTGATTACAGGTGTCTTGGAACATTGTGATGAAAAGGCAACGATCATTGTGATGAAAAGGCATGGAGCCTTGTCATGACAGGGTTCAAGGAGCATACTGACGACAAGTGTCCGGGAGCATTGTGATGACAAGTGTATTGAGAATTGTGATGACAAAGGTCATGGAGCATTGTGATGAGAAGACCATGGATAATTGTGATGATGAGCGTCATAGGGTGTTGTGATGTTAAGTGTTATGGAACATTGTGATCACAAGGGTTAGGAGCATTATGATGACAGTGGTCATGGATAATTTTGATTTCATTGTGATGACAATAGCCTAAAGCATTTTGATGATGGGCATGGAGCATTCTCATAAGAGGCTTCATGGAGCATTGAGATGAAAAGTAGTATGGAGCATTGTGAATACAGGGGTCTTGGAGCATTGTCATGACAAGGGCATGGAGGATTGTGATGAGAAGGCCATGGAACATTCTGATGGCATGCGTCATGGGGCTTTGTGATGACAAGGGCATGGAGCATTGTGATTACAGGGGTCTTGGAGCATTGTGATGACAAGTGTCATGGAGCCTTGTGATGACAGGGCCGTGGAACATTGTGTGGACAGGTTTCATGGAGCACTGTTATGACAGAGGTAATGGAGCATTGTGATGAGAAAGGCATTGAGCATTGTTCTGAATGGTTTCATGGATTTTTGTGATGAGATTGGGCATATAGCACTGTGATGACAAGGGCACGGAACACTGTGATACATGGGTCATGGAGGATTGTAATGACAAGGGCATGGAGCATTGTGATGAGAAGGGCATCGAGCATTGGTCTGAAATATTTCATGGATTACTGTGATGAGAAGGGCATTGAGCATTGTGATGACAAGTGTCATGGAGCTTTGTGATGACAAGGGCATGGAGCAATGTGATGAGAAGGTTCATGGAGCATTGTGATGACAATTGCATGGAGCATTGTGATGCCAAGGGTCATGGAGCTTTGTGATGACAAAGGTCATGGAGCATTTTGATGACAAGGGTGTGGTGCATTGTGATGAGAAAGGCAGGGAGCATTTTGATGACAGGGTCATGCAGCAATTTGATGAAAAATGTAATGGAACATTTTGATGACAGGGGTTATAGAACATTTTGATGCCAGGGGTCATGGAGCTTTGGGATGAAAACTGTCATGGAGCATTTTGTTGACAGTGGTTATGGAACATTGTGATGTCAGGGGTCATAGAACATTGTGCTGATAAAGGGATGTAGCATTGTGATGACAGGGTTCATGGAACATTGTGATAACAGGGGTGAGGGAAGATTGTGATGACTAGTGATGGAACATTGTGATATCTCATGTGAGAGAGCATTTGGATGAGAAGTGCATGGAGCATTGTGCTTACAGGGTTTATGGAGCATAACGATGACAAGGTTGTGGATCACTGTGATGAAAAGCGCATGGCACACTGTGATGACAAGTGTCATGGAGCATTGTTCTGACAAAGGCATGGAACATTTTAATGACAAGGGTCACACAGCATTGTGATGAAAAGTTCATGGAGCATTGTGGTTACAAATGTCACAGAGCCTTGTCATGACGCGGGCATGGACCGTTGTGATGACAAACGTTATGAAGCATTGTGATGACTGGAGTCACGGAGCATTGTGATGACAAGGGTCATGCAGCATTGTGATGACAAGGGCATGGAGCATTGTGATGACAGGGGCATGGAGCTTTGGTCTGACATGTTTCATAGATTATTGTGATGACATTGGACATGGTGCATTGTGGTGACAAGGGCATGGAGCCTTTTGATTTGAAGGCCATGGAACATTCTGATGACATGTGTCATGGATCTTTGTGATGACAAGGGCATGGAGCATTTTGATTACAGGGGTCTTGGAGCATTCTGATGACAAGCGTCATGGAGCCTTGTGATGACAAGGCCGTGGAACATTGTGATGGCAGGGGTCATGGAGCTTTGTTATGACAGGGGTCATGGAGCACTGTGATGACAAGGGCATGGAGCATTGTGATGACAGGGGCATGGAGCATTGGTCTGACAAGTTTCCTAGACTATTGTGATGACAGTGGACATGGTGCATTTTGATTACAAGGGCATGGAGCATTGTGATGACAAGGGCATGGAATATTGTGAAGACTGGTGTCAGGGAGCATTCTGATGACATATGTCATGGTCCATTGCGATGACAATGGCATGGAGCATTGTGATGCCAAATGTAATGGAAGATTGTGATGACAAATATAATGGAGCATTGTGATGACTAGGGCTTGGAGCATTATGATGACAAGGGCCATTGAGTATTTTCACGAAAATGTCGTGAAGCATTGTGATGACAAGGTCCTGGAGCATTGTGATGAGAAAACCATGGAGACTTGTGATGACAAATCTCATGGAACATACTGATGAAAAGGGGCATGGAGCATTCTGGTTACAGGGGCTTTGGAACATTGTGATAACAAGGGCATGGAGCATTGTGATGACAAGGGCATGCAGCATTGGTCTAATAAGTTTCATGGATTATTGTGATGAAACTTGGAATGGCGCATTGTGATGACAAGGGCATGGAGTATGGTGATGACAAGGTCATTCAGTATTGTGAAGAGAGCTGTCAGGGAGCATTGTGATGACATATGAAATGGCCCATTGAGATGACAATGGCATGGAGCATTGTGATGCCAAGTGTCAAGGAGGATTCTGATGACAAAAGTAATGGAGCATTGTGATGACAAGGGCATGGAGCATTGTGATGACAAAGGTCAGGGTGCATTGTGCTGACAAGTGCATGGAGAATTGTGATGACAAGGGTCATGGAGCATTCTGATGACAAGCTTGTGGAGTATTTTGATGACAATGGCATGGAGCATTGTGATGAAAATGGCATGGGGCTTTGCGATGAAAAATGTATGGAGCCTTTTCATAACAGGGTTCAAGGAGCATTCTGATGAAAAGTGTCAGTGAGCATTGTGATGACAAGTGTATTGAGAATTGTGATGACAAAGGTCATGGAGCATTGTGATGAAAAGAGCATGGATTATTGTCATGGCAGGCATCATGGAGCGTTGTAATGACAAGTGTTATGGAACATTGTGATCGCAAGGGTTTGGAGCATTGTGATGACAGAGGTCATGGATCATTTTATTTCAAGGAGCATGGATCATTGTGATGCCAAGGGCATGAAGCAATGTGATCCCAAGGTTCATGGAGGAATGTGATGACAATGGTAATGGAGTATTGTGATGACAAGCGCATAGAGCATTGTAATGACAAGGTCATGTAGCATTTTGCTGACAAAGGCATGGAGCATTGTGATGACAGGTGTCATGGAGCACTGTGAATACAGGGGTCATGGAGCATTGGGATGACAAGGGCATGGATCATTGTGATGACAAGAGTCATGGAGCATTGGGCTGAAAATGTTCATGGAGTATTGTGATGACTGGGGTCATGGAGCATTGTGATGAGTAGGGAATGGAGCATTGTGATGACAAGAGTCCCGGATCATTGTGTTGTCAGGTGTCATGGTGTGTTGTGATGACAGTGGTCATGGAGCATTTTGATGATATTTGTTATGGAGCACTGTGATGAGAATTTCATGGAGCATTGGGCTGAAAATATTCATGGAGTATTGTGATGACAGGGGTCATGGAGCATTGTGATGACAAGAGAATGGAGCATGGTGATGACAAGGTCCTGGAGCATTGTGATGATAAGACCATGGAGACTTGTGATGACAAGTCTCATGGAGCATTCTGATGAAAAGGGGCATGGAGCATTGTGATTACATGGGTCTTGGAGCATTGTGATGACAAAGGCATAGAGCATTGTGAGGAGAAGGCAATGGAGCATTCTGATGACATGTGTCATGGAGCATTGTGATGAAAAGTGCATGAAGTATTGTGATGACAGGGGTCATGGAGCCTTGTGATGACAAGGCCGTGGAACACTGTGATGGCAGGGGTCATGGAGCATTGTTATGACAGAGGTAATGGAGCAATGTGATGACAAGCATCACGGAACATTGTGAATACAGGGTTCATGGAGCATTGGGATGACAAGGGCATGGATGATTGTGATGACAAGGGTCATGGAGGATTGGGCTGAAAATGTTCATAGAGTATTTTGATGACAGGGGTCATGGAGCATTGTGCTGATAAGGGGATGTAGCATTGTGATGACAGGGGTCATGGAACATTGTGATAACAGGGTTAAGGGAGGACTGTGATGACTAGTGATGGAACATTGTGATATCCCATGTGAGAGAGCATTTGGATGAGAAGTGCATGGAGAATTGTGATTACAAGGTTTATGGAGCATAGCAATGACAAGGTTGTGTATATTTGTGATGAAATGTGCATGGCACAATGTGATGAAAAGGGTCATGGAGCATTGTTCTGACAAAGGCATGGAGCATTGTGATGACAAGTGTCACGGAGCATTGTGATGAAAAGTTCATGGTACACTGTGGTTACAAAGGTCACAGAGCCTTGTGATGACGCGGTCATTGACCGTTGTGATGACAAACGTTATGAAGCACTGTGATGACTGGAGTCACGGAGCATTGTGATGACAGTGGTCATGGAGCATTGTGATGAAAAGGGCATGGAGCATTGTGATGAAAGGAGCATGGAGAATTGGTCTGACAAGTTTCATAGATTATTGTGATGACAGTGGGCATGTAGCATTGTGATGACAAGGACATGGAGCATTGTGATGACAAGGGCATGGAGTATTGTGAAGACAGGTGTCAGGGAGCATTGTGATGACATATGTCATGGTCCATTGTGATGACAATGGCATGGAGCATTGGTCTAATAAGTTTCATGTATTATTGTGATGACAGTTGAAATGGTGCATTGTGATGACAAGGGCATGGAGCATTTTGATGACCAGGTCATGCAGTATTGTGAAGACAGGTGTCAGGGAGCATTGTGATGACATATGTAATGGCCCATTGTGATGACAATGGCATGGAGCATTGTGATGCCAAGTGTCATGGAGGATTCTGAGGACAAAGGTAATGGAGCATTGTGATGACAATGGCTTGGAGCATTGTGATGACAAGGGTCAGGGAGCATTGTGCTGACAAGTGTATGGAGAATTGTGATGACAAGGGTCATGGAGAATTCTGATAAAAGGCTTGTGGAGTATTTTGATGACAATGGCATGGTGCATTGTGATGAAATGGCATGGGGATTTGTGATGAAAAAAGCATGGAGCCTTTTCGTGACAGGGTTCAAGGAGCATTCTGATGACAAGTGTCAGGGGGCATTGTGATGACAAGTGTATTGAGAATTGTGATGACAAAGGTCATGGAGCATTGTGATGAAAATGGCATGGAGTATTGTGATGACAGGCATCATGGAGCATTGTGATGACAAGTGTTATGGAAAACAGGGATCACAAGTGTTTGGAGCATTGCGATGACAGATGTCATGGAGAATTTTGATTTCATTGTGCTGACAATAGCCGGAAGCATTATGATGATGGGCATGATGCATTGTGATGACAGGGTTCATGGAGCATTGAGATGAAAATGGGCATGGAGCATTTTGATTACAGGTGTCTTGGAGCATTGTGATGGCAAGTGTCACTGAGCCTTGTGATGACAAGGCCGTGGAACATTGTGATGGCAGGGGTCAAGGAGCATTGTTATGACAGGTGTAATGGAGCACTGTGATGAGAAGGGCATGGAGCATTGTGATTACCAGTTTTATGGAGCATTGCGATGACAAATTTTTTGACCGTTGGGATAAAAATCGCGTGGCACATTGTGATGACAAGGGTCATGGAGCATTTTTCTGACAAAGGCATGGAGCACTGTGATGACAAGTGTCACAGAGCATTGTGATGAAAAGTTCAAGAATCATTGTGGTTAAAAAGGTCACAAACCCTTGTGATGACGTGGGAATGGACCATTGTTATGACAAATGTTATGAAGCATTGTGATGACTGGAGTCAAGGAGCATTGTGATGACAGGGTCATGGAGCATTGTGATGACAAGGGCATGGAGCATTGTGCTGAGAAAGGCGTAGATCACTGTGATGACAAGGGTCAAAGAGCATTGTGATGAGAAGTTCATGCAGCATTGTGGTTAAAAAGTTCACAGAGACTGTTGATGATGAGGGAATGGACCATTGTGATGACAAAGGTCATGAATCATTGTGATGAGTGGAGTCACGGAGCATGGTGATGACAGGGGTCATGGAGCATTGTGATAACAAGGGCATGGAGCATTGTGATGACAAGGGCATGGATCATTGATCTAATATGTTTCATGGATTATTGTGATGACATTTGGTATGGCACATTGTGATGACGAGGGCATGGAGAATTGTGATGACCAGGTCATGCATTATTGTGAAGAGAAGTGTCAGGGAGCATTGTGATGACATATGTAATGGCCCATTGTGATGAAAATGGCATGGAGCATTGTGATGCCAAGTGTCATGGAAGATTCTGATGACAAAGGTAATGGAGCATTGTGATGACAATGGCTTGGAGCATTGTGATGACAAGGGTCAGGTAGCTTTGTGCTGAGAATTGCATGGAGAATTATGATGACAAGGGTCATGGAGCATTCTGATGACAAACTTGTGGAGTATTTTGATGACAATGACATGGAGCATTGTGATGAAAACGGCATGGGGCATTGTGATGAAAAAGTCATGGAGCCTTTCGTGACTGGGTTCAAGGAGCATTCTGACGACAAGTGTCAGGGAGCATTGTGATGACAAGTGTATTGAGAATTGTGATGACAAAGGTCATGGAGCATTGTGATGAAAAGGGCATGGAGTACTGAGATGACAGTCATCATGGAGAGTTGTGATCACAAGTGTTATGGAACATTGTGATCACAAGGGTTTGGAGCATTGTGATGACAGAGGTCATGCATCATTTTGATTTCAAGGAGCATGGAGCACAGTGATGACAAGGGCATGAAGCAATGTGACCAAAATATTCATGGAGGATTGTGATGACAATGGTAATGGAGTATTGTGATGACAAGCGCATAGAGCATTGTAATGACAAGGTCATGTAGCATTTTGCTGACAAAGGCATGGAACATTGTGATGACTGGTGTCATGGAGCACTGTGATGACAAGCGTCACGGAGCACTGTGATGACAAGCGTCACGGAGCATTGTGAATACAGGGGTAATGGAGCATTGGAATGACAAGGGCATGGATCATTGTGATGACAACTGTCATGGAGCAGTGGTCTGAAAATGTTCATGGAGTATTGTGATGACAGGGTTCATGGAGCATTGTGATGACAGAGGTCATGGAGTATTTTGATTTCATTGTGCTGACAATAGCTGGAAGCATTATGATGATGGGCATGATGCATTGTGATGACAGGTTTCATGGACCATTGAGTTGAAAAGGGGCATGGAGCACTGTGATTACAGGGGTCTGGGAGCATTGTGATGACAAGGGCATGAAGCATTTTGATGAGAAGACCATGGAACATTCTGATGACACGTGTCATGGAGCTATGTGATGACAAGGGCATGGAGCATTTTGATTACAGGGGTCTTGGAGCACTGTGATGACAAGGGTCATGGAGCCTTGCGATGACAAAGCCGTAGAACATTGTGATGGCAGGGGTCATGGAGCATTGTTATGACAGGGGTAATGGAGCATTGTGATGTGAAGGGCATGGAGCATTGTGATTACAAGATTTATGGAGCATTGCGATGACAAATTTGTGGACCGTTGGGATGAAAATTGTGTCGCCCATTGTGATGACAAGGGTTATGGAGCATTTTTCTGACAAATGCATGGAGAATTGTGATGACAAGGGTCTCTGAGCATTGTGATGAAAAGTTCATGGAACATTGTGGTTACAAAGGTAACAGAGCCTTTTGATGACGCGAGCATTGACCATTGTGATGACAAATGTTATGAAGAATTGTGATGACAGGAGTCACGAAGCATTGTGATGACAGGGGTCATGGAGCAATGTGATGACAAGGGCATGGAGCATTGTGCTAAGAAAGGCATAGTGCATTGTGATGACAAGTGTCAAAAAGCATTGTGATGAAATGTTCATGGAGCATTGTGCTTAAAAAAGTCAGAGAGACTGTTGATGATGAGGGCATAGACCACTGTGATGACAAAAGGCATGGAGCATTGTGATGACTGGATTCACGGAGAATTGTGATGACAGGGGTCATGGAACACTGTGATAACAAGGGCATGGAGCATTGTGATGACAAGCGCATGGAGCACTGGTCTAATAATTTTCATGGAGTATTGCGATGACACTTGGAATGGCGCATTGTGATGACAAGGGCATGTAGCACTGTGATGACCATGTCTTGCAGTATTGTGAAGAGAGGAGTGAGGGAGCACTGTGATGACATATGTTATGGCCCATTGTGATAACAACGGCCTGGAGCATTGTGATGCCAAGTTTCATGGAGGATTCTGATGACAAAGTTAATGGAGCTTTGTGATGACAAGGGTCAGGGAGCATTGTGCTGTCAAGTGCATTGAGAATTGTGATGACAAGGGTCTTGGAGCATTCTGATGACAAGCTTGTGGAGTATTTTGATGACAATGGCATGGAGCATTGTGAAGAAAATGGCATGGGGCTTTGTGATGAAAAAGGCATGGAGCCTTTTCGTGACAGGGTTCAAGGAGCATTCTGACAACAAGTGCCAGGGAGATCTGTGATGACAAGTGTATTGAGAATTGTGATGACAAAGGTCATGGAGCATTGTGATGAAAAGGGCATGGAGTATTGTGATGGCAGGCATCATGGAGCGTTGTGATGACAAGTGTTATGGAACATTGTGATTCCAAGTGTTTGGAGCATTGTGATGACAGGGGTCATGGATCATTTTGATTTCAAAGTGCATGGAGCATTGTGTTGACAAGGGCATGAAGCAATGTGATCCCAAGTTTCATGGAGGTTTGTGATGACAATGGTAATGGAGTATTGTGAAGACAAGCACATAGAGCATTGTAATGACAATGTCATGTAGCATTTTGCTGACAAAGGCATGGAGCATTGTGATGCCAAGTGTCATGGAGCATTGGGCTGAAAATGTTCATGGAGTATTGTGATGACAGGGGTCATGGAGCATTGTGATGAGTAGGGAATGGAGCATTGTGATGACAAGAGTCCCGGATAACTGTGTTGTCAGGTGTCATGGAGTGTTGTGATGACAGTGGTCATGGAGCATTTTTATGATATTTTTCATGGAGCATTGTGATGAGAATTTCATGGAGCATTGGGCTGAAAATATTCATGGTGTATTGTGATGACAGGGCTCATGGAGCATTGTGATGCCAAGGGAATGCAGCATGGTGATGACAAGGTCCTGGAGCATTGTGATGATAAAAGCATGGAGACTTGTGATGACAAGTCTCATGGAGCATTCTGATGAAAAGGGGCATGGAGCATTGTAATTACAGGGGTCTTCAAGCATTGTGGTGACAAGGGCCTGGAGCATTGTGAGGAGAAGGCCATGGAGCATTCTGATGACACGTGTCATTGAGATTTGAGATGACAAGGGCATGGAGCACTGTGATTACAGGTGTCTTGGAACATTGTGATGAAAAGGCAACGATCATTGTGATGAAAAGGCATGGAGCCTTGTCATGACAGGGTTCAAGGAGCATACTGACGACAAGTGTCCGGGAGCATTGTGATGACAAGTGTATTGAGAATTGTGATGACAAAGGTCATGGAGCATTGTGATGAGAAGACCATGGATAATTGTGATGATGAGCGTCATAGGGTGTTGTGATGTTAAGTGTTATGGAACATTGTGATCACAAGGGTTAGGAGCATTATGATGACAGTGGTCATGGATAATTTTGATTTCATTGTGATGACAATAGCCTAAAGCATTTTGATGATGGGCATGGAGCATTCTCATAAGAGGCTTCATGGAGCATTGAGATGAAAAGTAGTATGGAGCATTGTGAATACAGGGGTCTTGGAGCATTGTCATGACAAGGGCATGGAGGATTGTGATGAGAAGGCCATGGAACATTCTGATGGCATGCGTCATGGGGCTTTGTGATGACAAGGGCATGGAGCATTGTGATTACAGGGGTCTTGGAGCATTGTGATGACAAGTGTCATGGAGCCTTGTGATGACAGGGCCGTGGAACATTGTGTGGACAGGTTTCATGGAGCACTGTTATGACAGAGGTAATGGAGCATTGTGATGAGAAAGGCATTGAGCATTGTTCTGAATGGTTTCATGGATTTTTGTGATGAGATTGGGCATATAGCACTGTGATGACAAGGGCACGGAACACTGTGATACATGGGTCATGGAGGATTGTAATGACAAGGGCATGGAGCATTGTGATGAGAAGGGCATCGAGCATTGGTCTGAAATATTTCATGGATTACTGTGATGAGAAGGGCATTGAGCATTGTGATGACAAGTGTCATGGAGCTTTGTGATGACAAGGGCATGGAGCAATGTGATGAGAAGGTTCATGGAGCATTGTGATGACAATTGCATGGAGCATTGTGATGCCAAGGGTCATGGAGCTTTGTGATGACAAAGGTCATGGAGCATTTTGATGACAAGGGTGTGGTGCATTGTGATGAGAAAGGCAGGGAGCATTTTGATGACAGGGTCATGCAGCAATTTGATGAAAAATGTAATGGAACATTTTGATGACAGGGGTTATAGAACATTTTGATGCCAGGGGTCATGGAGCTTTGGGATGAAAACTGTCATGGAGCATTTTGTTGACAGTGGTTATGGAACATTGTGATGTCAGGGGTCATAGAACATTGTGCTGATAAAGGGATGTAGCATTGTGATGACAGGGTTCATGGAACATTGTGATAACAGGGGTGAGGGAAGATTGTGATGACTAGTGATGGAACATTGTGATATCTCATGTGAGAGAGCATTTGGATGAGAAGTGCATGGAGCATTGTGCTTACAGGGTTTATGGAGCATAACGATGACAAGGTTGTGGATCACTGTGATGAAAAGCGCATGGCACACTGTGATGACAAGTGTCATGGAGCATTGTTCTGACAAAGGCATGGAACATTTTAATGACAAGGGTCACACAGCATTGTGATGAAAAGTTCATGGAGCATTGTGGTTACAAATGTCACAGAGCCTTGTCATGACGCGGGCATGGACCGTTGTGATGACAAACGTTATGAAGCATTGTGATGACTGGAGTCACGGAGCATTGTGATGACAAGGGTCATGCAGCATTGTGATGACAAGGGCATGGAGCATTGTGATGACAGGGGCATGGAGCATTGGTCTGACATGTTTCATAGATTATTGTGATGACATTGGACATGGTGCATTGTGGTGACAAGGGCATGGAGCCTTTTGATTTGAAGGCCATGGAACATTCTGATGACATGTGTCATGGATCTTTGTGATGACAAGGGCATGGAGCATTTTGATTACAGGGGTCTTGGAGCATTCTGATGACAAGCGTCATGGAGCCTTGTGATGACAAGGCCGTGGAACATTGTGATGGCAGGGGTCATGGAGCTTTGTTATGACAGGGGTCATGGAGCACTGTGATGACAAGGGCATGGAGCATTGTGATGACAGGGGCATGGAGCATTGGTCTGACAAGTTTCCTAGACTATTGTGATGACAGTGGACATGGTGCATTTTGATTACAAGGGCATGGAGCATTGTGATGACAAGGGCATGGAATATTGTGAAGACTGGTGTCAGGGAGCATTCTGATGACATATGTCATGGTCCATTGCGATGACAATGGCATGGAGCATTGTGATGCCAAATGTAATGGAAGATTGTGATGACAAATATAATGGAGCATTGTGATGACTAGGGCTTGGAGCATTATGATGACAAGGGCCATTGAGTATTTTCACGAAAATGTCGTGAAGCATTGTGATGACAAGGTCCTGGAGCATTGTGATGAGAAAACCATGGAGACTTGTGATGACAAATCTCATGGAACATACTGATGAAAAGGGGCATGGAGCATTCTGGTTACAGGGGCTTTGGAACATTGTGATAACAAGGGCATGGAGCATTGTGATGACAAGGGCATGCAGCATTGGTCTAATAAGTTTCATGGATTATTGTGATGAAACTTGGAATGGCGCATTGTGATGACAAGGGCATGGAGTATGGTGATGACAAGGTCATTCAGTATTGTGAAGAGAGCTGTCAGGGAGCATTGTGATGACATATGAAATGGCCCATTGAGATGACAATGGCATGGAGCATTGTGATGCCAAGTGTCAAGGAGGATTCTGATGACAAAAGTAATGGAGCATTGTGATGACAAGGGCATGGAGCATTGTGATGACAAAGGTCAGGGTGCATTGTGCTGACAAGTGCATGGAGAATTGTGATGACAAGGGTCATGGAGCATTCTGATGACAAGCTTGTGGAGTATTTTGATGACAATGGCATGGAGCATTGTGATGAAAATGGCATGGGGCTTTGCGATGAAAAATGTATGGAGCCTTTTCATAACAGGGTTCAAGGAGCATTCTGATGAAAAGTGTCAGTGAGCATTGTGATGACAAGTGTATTGAGAATTGTGATGACAAAGGTCATGGAGCATTGTGATGAAAAGAGCATGGATTATTGTCATGGCAGGCATCATGGAGCGTTGTAATGACAAGTGTTATGGAACATTGTGATCGCAAGGGTTTGGAGCATTGTGATGACAGAGGTCATGGATCATTTTATTTCAAGGAGCATGGATCATTGTGATGCCAAGGGCATGAAGCAATGTGATCCCAAGGTTCATGGAGGAATGTGATGACAATGGTAATGGAGTATTGTGATGACAAGCGCATAGAGCATTGTAATGACAAGGTCATGTAGCATTTTGCTGACAAAGGCATGGAGCATTGTGATGACAGGTGTCATGGAGCACTGTGAATACAGGGGTCATGGAGCATTGGGATGACAAGGGCATGGATCATTGTGATGACAAGAGTCATGGAGCATTGGGCTGAAAATGTTCATGGAGTATTGTGATGACTGGGGTCATGGAGCATTGTGATGAGTAGGGAATGGAGCATTGTGATGACAAGAGTCCCGGATCATTGTGTTGTCAGGTGTCATGGTGTGTTGTGATGACAGTGGTCATGGAGCATTTTGATGATATTTGTTATGGAGCACTGTGATGAGAATTTCATGGAGCATTGGGCTGAAAATATTCATGGAGTATTGTGATGACAGGGGTCATGGAGCATTGTGATGACAAGAGAATGGAGCATGGTGATGACAAGGTCCTGGAGCATTGTGATGATAAGACCATGGAGACTTGTGATGACAAGTCTCATGGAGCATTCTGATGAAAAGGGGCATGGAGCATTGTGATTACATGGGTCTTGGAGCATTGTGATGACAAAGGCATAGAGCATTGTGAGGAGAAGGCAATGGAGCATTCTGATGACATGTGTCATGGAGCATTGTGATGAAAAGTGCATGAAGTATTGTGATGACAGGGGTCATGGAGCCTTGTGATGACAAGGCCGTGGAACACTGTGATGGCAGGGGTCATGGAGCATTGTTATGACAGAGGTAATGGAGCAATGTGATGACAAGCATCACGGAACATTGTGAATACAGGGTTCATGGAGCATTGGGATGACAAGGGCATGGATGATTGTGATGACAAGGGTCATGGAGGATTGGGCTGAAAATGTTCATAGAGTATTTTGATGACAGGGGTCATGGAGCATTGTGCTGATAAGGGGATGTAGCATTGTGATGACAGGGGTCATGGAACATTGTGATAACAGGGTTAAGGGAGGACTGTGATGACTAGTGATGGAACATTGTGATATCCCATGTGAGAGAGCATTTGGATGAGAAGTGCATGGAGAATTGTGATTACAAGGTTTATGGAGCATAGCAATGACAAGGTTGTGTATATTTGTGATGAAATGTGCATGGCACAATGTGATGAAAAGGGTCATGGAGCATTGTTCTGACAAAGGCATGGAGCATTGTGATGACAAGTGTCACGGAGCATTGTGATGAAAAGTTCATGGTACACTGTGGTTACAAAGGTCACAGAGCCTTGTGATGACGCGGTCATTGACCGTTGTGATGACAAACGTTATGAAGCACTGTGATGACTGGAGTCACGGAGCATTGTGATGACAGTGGTCATGGAGCATTGTGATGAAAAGGGCATGGAGCATTGTGATGAAAGGAGCATGGAGAATTGGTCTGACAAGTTTCATAGATTATTGTGATGACAGTGGGCATGTAGCATTGTGATGACAAGGACATGGAGCATTGTGATGACAAGGGCATGGAGTATTGTGAAGACAGGTGTCAGGGAGCATTGTGATGACATATGTCATGGTCCATGGTGATGACAATGGCATGGAGCATTGGTCTAATAAGTTTCATGTATTATTGTGATGACAGTTGAAATGGTGCATTGTGATGACAAGGGCATGGAGCATTTTGATGACCAGGTCATGCAGTATTGTGAAGACAGGTGTCAGGGAGCATTGTGATGACATATGTAATGGCCCATTGTGATGACAATGGCATGGAGCATTGTGATGCCAAGTGTCATGGAGGATTCTGAGGACAAAGGTAATGGAGCATTGTGATGACAATGGCTTGGAGCATTGTGATGACAAGGGTCAGGGAGCATTGTGCTGACAAGTGTATGGAGAATTGTGATGACAAGGGTCATGGAGAATTCTGATAAAAGGCTTGTGGAGTATTTTGATGACAATGGCATGGTGCATTGTGATGAAATGGCATGGGGATTTGTGATGAAAAAAGCATGGAGCCTTTTCGTGACAGGGTTCAAGGAGCATTCTGATGACAAGTGTCAGGGGGCATTGTGATGACAAGTGTATTGAGAATTGTGATGACAAAGGTCATGGAGCATTGTGATGAAAATGGCATGGAGTATTGTGATGACAGGCATCATGGAGCATTGTGATGACAAGTGTTATGGAACACAGGGATCACAAGTGTTTGGAGCATTGCGATGACAGATGTCATGGAGAATTTTGATTTCATTGTGCTGACAATAGCCGGAAGCATTATGATGATGGGCATGATGCATTGTGATGACAGGGTTCATGGAGCATTGAGATGAAAATGGGCATGGAGCATTTTGATTACAGGGGTCTTGGAGCATTGTGATGACAAGGGCATGGAGCATTTTGATGAGAAGTCCATGGAACATTCTGATGACATGTGTCATGGAGCTTTGTGATGACAAGGGCATGGAGCATTGTGATTACAGGTGTCTTGGAGCATTGTGATGGCAAGTGTCACTGAGCCTTGTGATGACAAGGCCGTGGAACATTGTGATGGCAGGGGTCAAGGAGCATTGTTATGACAGGTGTAATGGAGCACTGTGATGAGAAGGGCATGGAGCATTGTGATTACCAGTTTTATGGAGCATTGCGATGACAAATTTTTTGACCGTTGGGATAAAAATCGCGTGGCACATTGTGATGACAAGGGTCATGGAGCATTTTTCTGACAAAGGCATGGAGCACTGTGATGACAAGTGTCACAGAGCATTGTGATGAAAAGTTCAAGAATCATTGTGGTTAAAAAGGTCACAAACCCTTGTGATGACGTGGGAATGGACCATTGTTATGACAAATGTTATGAAGCATTGTGATGACTGGAGTCAAGGAGCATTGTGATGACAGGGTCATGGAGCATTGTGATGACAAGGGCATGGAGCATTGTGCTGAGAAAGGCGTAGATCACTGTGATGACAAGGGTCAAAGAGCATTGTGATGAGAAGTTCATGCAGCATTGTGGTTAAAAAGTTCACAGAGACTGTTGATGATGAGGGAATGGACCATTGTGATGACAAAGGTCATGAATCATTGTGATGAGTGGAGTCACGGAGCATGGTGATGACAGGGGTCATGGAGCATTGTGATAACAAGGGCATGGAGCATTGTGATGACAAGGGCATGGATCATTGATCTAATATGTTTCATGGATTATTGTGATGACATTTGGTATGGCACATTGTGATGACGAGGGCATGGAGAATTGTGATGACCAGGTCATGCATTATTGTGAAGAGAAGTGTCAGGGAGCATTGTGATGACATATGTAATGGCCCATTGTGATGAAAATGGCATGGAGCATTGTGATGCCAAGTGTCATGGAAGATTCTGATGACAAAGTTAATGGAGCATTGTGATGACAATGGCTTGGAGCATTGTGATGACAAGGGTCAGGTAGCTTTGTGCTGAGAATTGCATGGAGAATTATGATGACAAGGGTCATGGAGCATTCTGATGACAAACTTGTGGAGTATTTTGATGACAATGACATGGAGCATTGTGATGAAAACGGCATGGGGCATTGTGATGAAAAAGTCATGGAGCCTTTCGTGACTGGGTTCAAGGAGCATTCTGACGACAAGTGTCAGGGAGCATTGTGATGACAAGTGTATTGAGAATTGTGATGACAAAGGTCATGGAGCATTGTGATGAAAAGGGCATGGAGTACTGAGATGACAGTCATCATGGAGAGTTGTGATCACAAGTGTTATGGAACATTGTGATCACAAGGGTTTGGAGCATTGTGATGACAGAGGTCATGCATCATTTTGATTTCAAGGAGCATGGAGCACAGTGATGACAAGGGCATGAAGCAATGTGACCAAAATATTCATGGAGGATTGTGATGACAATGGTAATGGAGTATTGTGATGACAAGCGCATAGAGCATTGTAATGACAAGGTCATGTAGCATTTTGCTGACAAAGGCATGGAACATTGTGATGACTGGTGTCATGGAGCCCTGTGATGACAAGCGTCACGGAGCACTGTGATGACAAGCGTCACGGAGCATTGTGAATACAGGGGTAATGGAGCATTGGAATGACAAGGGCATGGATCATTGTGATGACAACTGTCATGGAGCAGTGGTCTGAAAATGTTCATGGAGTATTGTGATGACAGGGTTCATGGAGCATTGTGATGACAGAGGTCATGGAGTATTTTGATTTCATTGTGCTGACAATAGCTGGAAGCATTATGATGATGGGCATGATGCATTGTGATGACAGGTTTCATGGACCATTGAGTTGAAAAGGGGCATGGAGCACTGTGATTACAGGGGTCTGGGAGCATTGTGATGACAAGGGCATGAAGCATTTTGATGAGAAGACCATGGAACATTCTGATGACACGTGTCATGGAGCTATGTGATGACAAGGGCATGGAGCATTTTGATTACAGGGGTCTTGGAGCACTGTGATGACAAGGGTCATGGAGCCTTGCGATGACAAAGCCGTAGAACATTGTGATGGCAGGGGTCATGGAGCATTGTTATGACAGGGGTAATGGAGCATTGTGATGTGAAGGGCATGGAGCATTGTGATTACAAGATTTATGGAGCATTGCGATGACAAATTTGTGGACCGTTGGGATGAAAATTGTGTCGCCCATTGTGATGACAAGGGTTATGGAGCATTTTTCTGACAAATGCATGGAGAATTGTGATGACAAGGGTCTCTGAGCATTGTGATGAAAAGTTCAAGAATCATTGTGGTTAAAAAGGTCACAAACCCTTGTGATGACGTGGGAATGGACCATTGTTATGACAAATGTTATGAAGCATTGTGATGACTGGAGTCAAGGAGCATTGTGATGACAGGGTCATGGAGCATTGTGATGACAAGGGCATGGAGCATTGTGCTGAGAAAGGCGTAGATCACTGTGATGACAAGGGTCAAAGAGCATTGTGATGAGAAGTTCATGCAGCATTGTGGTTAAAAAGTTCACAGAGACTGTTGATGATGAGGGAATGGACCATTGTGATGACAAAGGTCATGAATCATTGTGATGAGTGGAGTCACGGAGCATGGTGATGACAGGGGTCATGGAGCATTGTGATAACAAGGGCATGGAGCATTGTGATGACAAGGGCATGGATCATTGATCTAATATGTTTCATGGATTATTGTGATGACATTTGGTATGGCACATTGTGATGACGAGGGCATGGAGAATTGTGATGACCAGGTCATGCATTATTGTGAAGAGAAGTGTCAGGGAGCATTGTGATGACATATGTAATGGCCCATTGTGATGAAAATGGCATGGAGCATTGTGATGCCAAGTGTCATGGAAGATTATGATGACAAAGTTAATGGAGCATTGTGATGACAATGGCTTGGAGCATTGTGATGACAAGGGTCAGGGAGCATTGTGCTGACAAGTGCATGGAGAATTGTGATGACAAGGGTCATGGAGCATTCTGATGACAAGCTTGTGGAGTATTTTGATGACAAAGGCATGGAGCATTGTGATGAAAACGGCATGGGGCAATGTGATGAAAATGGCATGTAGCCTTTTCGTGGCAGGTTTCAAGGAGCATTCTGACGACAAGTGTCAGGGAGCATTGTGATGACAAGTGTATTGAGAATTGTTATGACAAAGGTCATGGAGCATGGTGATGAGAAAGCCATGGATAATAGTGATGATGATCGTCATGGGTTGTTGTGATTATAAGTTTATGGAACATTGTGATCAACGGGGTTTGGAGCATTATGATGACAGAGGTCACGGAGACTTTTGATTTCATTGTAATGACAATAGTCTGAAGCATTATGATGATGGGCGTGGTGCATTGTGATGACAGGGTTCATTGAGCATTGAGATGAAAAGGGGCATGGAGCATTGTGATTACAGGGGTCTTGTAGCATTGTGATGACAAGCACATAGAGCATTGTAATGAAAAGATCATGTAGAATTTTGCAGACAAATGCATGGAGCACTGTGATGACAGGTGTCATGGAGCACTGTGATGACATGTGTCACGGAGCATTGTGAATACAGGGGTCATTGATCATTGTGATGACAAGGGTCATGGAGCATTGGGCAGAAAATGTTCATGGAGTATTGTGATGACAAGGGTCATGGAGCATTGTGATGACAGATGTCATGGAGAATTTTGATTTCATTGTGCTGACAATAGCCGGAAGCATTATGATGATGGGCATGATGCATTGTGATGACAGGGTTCATGGAGCATTGAGATGAAAAGGGGCATGGAGCATTGTGATTACAGGGGTCTTGAGCATTGTGATGACAAGGGCATGGAGCATTTTAATGAGAAATCCATGGAACATTCTGATGACATGTGTCATGGAGCTTTGTGATGACAAGGGCATGGGGCATTGTGATTAGAGGGGTCTTGGATCATTGTGATGACAAGTGTCATGGAGCCTTGTGATTACAAGTCCGTGGAACATTGTGATGGCAGGGGTCATGGAGCATTGTGATGAGAAGGGCATGGAGCATTGTGATTACATGGGCACGGAACACTGTGATACATGGGTCTTGCAGGATTTTAATGACTAAGGCATGGAGCATTGTGATGAGAAATGCATCGAGCATTGTGATGACAAGTGTCATGGAGCTTTCTGATGACAAGGGCATGGAGCAATGTGATGAGAGGGTTCATGGAGCATTGTGATGACAATGACATGGAGCATTTTGATGCCATGTGTCATGGAGCTTTGTGATGACAAGTCATGGAGCATTTTGATGACAAGGGAATGGTGCATTGTGATGAGAAGTGCAGGGAGCATTTTGATGACCGGGTCATGCAGCAATTTGATAAAAAGTGTAATGGAATATTTTGATGGCATGGGTTATAGAACATTGTGATGTCAGGGTTCTTGGATCTTTGGGATGAAATGGGTAATGGAGCATTTTGATGACAGGGGTTATGGAACATTGTTATGTCAGGGGTCATGCAATATTGTGATGATAAAGGGATGTAGCATTGTGATGACAGGGTCATGGAACATTGTGATTCCAGGGGTGAGGGTGTATTGTGATGACTAGTGATGGAACATTGTGATATCTATGGTGAGATAGCATTTTGATGAGAAGTTCATGGACCATTGTGATAACAAAATTTATGGAGCATTGCAATCATAAGGTTGTTGACAGTTGTGATGAAATGTGCGTGGCACATTGTGATGACAATGGTCATGGAGCATTGTTCTGACAAAGACATGGAGCGTTGTGATGACAAGGGTCCCAGAGAATGGTGAGGAAATGTTCATGGAGCATTGTGGTTACAAATGTCACAGAGCCTTGTGATGACGCGGACATGGACCATTGTGATGACAAACGTTATGAAGCATTGTGATGACTGGAGTCACGGAGCATTGGGATGACAGGGGTCATGGAGCATTGTGATGACAAGTGCATGGAGCATTGTGATGACAGGGGAATGGAGCATTGGTCTGAAAAATTTCATAGATTATTGTGATGACCATGGGCATGGTGCATTGTGATGACAAGGGCATGGAGCATTGTGATGAGAAGGTCATGGAATATTGTGAAGAGAGATGTCAGGGAGCATTGTGATGACATATGTCATGGTCCATTGCGATGACAATGGCATGGAGCATTGTGATGCCAATTGTAATGGAGGATTGTGATGACAAATATAATGGAGAATTGTGATGATTAGGGCTTGCAGCATTATGATGACAAGGGCCATTGAGAATTTTCATGACAAGGTCGTGAAGCATTGTGATGACAAGATCCTGGAGCATTGTGATGACAAAGCTATGGAGCCTTTTGACGACAAGTCTCATGGAGCATACTGATGAAAAGGGGCATGGAGCACTGTGATTACAGGGGTCATGGAACATTGTGATGACAAGGGCATGGAACATTGTGAGGAGAAGACCAAGGAGCATTCTGATGGCATGCGTCATTGAGATTCGTGATGACAACGGCATGGAGCATTTTGATTACATGGGTCTTGGAGCATTGTGATGAAAAGGGCATGGATCATTGTGATGAAAAAGGCATGGAGCCTTGTCATGACAGAGTTCAAGGAGCATACAGACAACAAGTGTCAGGGAGCATTTTGATGACAAGTGTATTGAGCATTCTGATGACAAAGGTCATGGAGCATTGTGATTAGAAGACCAAGGATAATTGAGATGACGAGCGTCAAGGGGCATTGTGATGACAAGTGTTATGGAATATTTTGATCACAAGGGATTGGAGCATTGTTATGACAGAGGTCATGGTGCATTTTGATTTCATTGTGATGACAATAGCATGAAGCATTATGATTATAGGCATGGTGCATTGTGATGACAGGGTTAATGGATCATTGAGATGAAAAAGGGCATGGAGCATTGTGATTACAGGGTTCTTGGAGGGTTGTGATGAGAAGGGTCATGGAGCCTTGTGATGACAAGGCCATGGAATATCGTGATGGCAGGGGCATGGAGCATTGTTATGAGAGGGGTAATGGAGCATTGTGATGGCAAGGGCATGGATCATTGTGATGAGAAGGCCATGTAGCATTCTGATGACATGTGTCATGGAGCATTGTGATGACAATGACATGGAGCATTGTGATGCCATGGGTCAGGCCTCTTTGAGATGACAAAGGTCATGGAGCATTTTGATGGCAAGGGCGTTGTGCATTGTGATGAGAAGGGCAGGGAGAATTGTGATGACAGGTTCATGGAGCAATTTGTTGAAAATTTTCATGGAACATTTTGATGACAGGTGTTATGGAACATTGTGATGTCAGGGGTCATCGAACATTTTGATGATAAGTGCATGTAGCATTGTGATGACAGGAGTCATGGAACATTGTGATGACAGGTGGGAGGGAGTATTGTGACAAACAGTGATGTAGCATTGTGATATCAGTTGTGAGAGCATTTTGATTAGAAGTGCTTGGAGGATTATGATGACAATATTTATGGAGCATTGTGATGACAAGATTGTAGAGCACTGTGATGACAAGCGCATGGTGCATTGTGATGACATGTGTCATGGAGCATTGTGCTGACAAGCGCAAGGAGCATTGTGATGACAAGGGTCATGGTGCATTGTGCTGAGAAAGGCATAGAGCATTGTGATGACAAGGGTCAAAGAGCATTGTATGAAAAGTTCATGGGGCATTTTGGTTAAAATGGTCACAGAGACTGTTGATGACGAGGGCATGGACCATTGTGATGACAAAGGTCATGAAACATTGTGATGACTGGAGTCACGGAGGATTGTGATGACAGGGGTCAGGGAGCATTGTGATAAGAAGGGCATGGAGCACTGTGATGACAAGGGCATGGAACATTAGTCTAATAAGTTCCATGGATTGTTGCGATGACAGTTCGAATGGCACATTGTGATGACAAGGGCATGGAGCATTGTGATGACCAGGTCATGCAGTATTGTGAAGAGAGGTGTCAGGGAGCATTGTGATGACATATGTAATGGCCCATTGTGATGACAATGGCATGGAGAATTGTGATGACCAGGTCATGCAGTATTGTGAAGAGAGGTGTCAGGGAGCATTGTGATGACATATGTAATGGCCCATTGTGATGACAATGACATGGAGCATTGTGATGCCAAGTGTCATGGAGGATTCTGATGACAAAGGTTATGGAACATTGTGATGACAATGGCTTGGAGCATTGTGATGACATGGGACAGGGAGCATTGTGCTGACAATTGCATGGAGAATTGTGATGACAAGGGTCATGGAGCATTCTGATGACAAGCTTGTGGAGTATTTTGATGACAATGGCATGGAGCATTTTGAAGAAAATGGCATGGGGCCTTGTGAAGAAAAAGGCATGGAGCCTTTTCGTGGCAGGTTTCAAGGAGCATTCTGATGACAATGTCAGGGAGCATTGTGATGACATGTATATTGAGAATTGTGATGACAAAGGTTATGGAGCATTGTGATGAAAAGGGCATGGAGTATTGTGATGACAGGCATCATGGAGCGTTGTGATGACAAGTGTTATGGAAGATTGTGATCACAAGGGTTTGGAGCCTTGTGATGACAGAGGTCATGGATCATATTGATTTAAAGGAGCATGGAGCATTGTGATGACAAGGGCATGAAGCACTGTGATCCCAAGGTTCATGGAGGATTGTGATGACAATGGAAATGGAGTATTGTGATGACAAGCGCATAGAGCATTGTAATGACAAGGTCATGTAGCATTTTGCTGACAAAGGCATGGAGCATTGTGATGACATGTGTCATGGAGCACTGTGATGACAAGAGTCATGGACCATTGTGAATACAGGGGTCATGGAGCATTGGGATGACAAGGGCATGGATCATTGTGATGACAAGTGTCATGGAGCACTGGGCTGAAAATATTCATGGAGTGTTGTGATGACATGGGTCATGGAGCATAGTGATGAGTAGGGAATGGAGCATTGTGATGACAAGAGTCCCGTATCATTGTGTTGTCAGGAGTCATGGAGTGTTTTGATGACAGTGGTCATGGAGCATAGTGAAGATTTTGGCCATGGAGTATTGTGATGTGTAGGTCGTGGAGCATTGAGCTGAATATGTTAATGGATTATTGTGATGACAGGGGTCATAGAGCATTGTGATGACAAGGGAATGGAGAATGGTGATGACAATATCCTGGATCTTTGTGATGAGATGACCATGGAGACTTGTGATGAGAAGTCTCACGGAGCATTCCGATGAAAAGGGGCATGGAGCATTGTGATTACAGGGGTCTTGGAGCATTTTGATGACTAGGGCATGGAGCATTTTGATGAGAAAGCCATGGGGCATTCTGATGACATGCTTCATGGAGTTTTCTGATGACAAGCACATGGAGCATTGTGATGACAGTGATCTTGGAGCATTGTGATGAAAAGGGCATGGATCATTGTGATGAAAAAGTCATGGAGCCTTGTCATGACAGGTTTCAAGGAGCATACTGACGACAAGTGTCACGGAGCATTTTGATGACAAGTGTATTGAGAATTGTGGTGACAAAAGTTATGGAGCATTGTGATGAGAAGACCATGGATAATTGTGAGGATGAGCGTCATGGGGATTTGTGATGATAAGTGTTATGGAACATTGTGATCACAAGGGTTTGGAGCATTATGATGACAGAGGTCATGGAGAATTTTGATTTAATTGTGATGACAATAGCCTGAAGCATTATGATGATGGGCATGGTGCATTGTGATGACAGGGTTCATGGAGCATTGAGATGCAAAGTGGCATGGAGCGTTGTGATTACAGGGGTCTTGGAGCATTGTGATGTCAAGGGGCAGGGAGCCTTGTGATGACAAGGCCGTGGAACATTGTGATGGCAGGGGTCATGGAGCATTTTTATGACAGAGGTAATGGAGCATTGTGATGAGAAGTGCATTGAGCATTGGCCCGAAAGTTTTCATGGATTATTGTGATGAGAGTGGGCATGGAGCACTGTGATGACAAGGGCATGGAACACTGTGATACATGGATCATGGAGGATTGTGATGAAAACGGCATGGAGCATTTTGATGAGAAGGGCATCGAGCATTGTGATGACAAGTGTCATGGAGCATTGTGATGACAAGGGCATGGAGCAATGGGATGAGAGCGTTCAGGGAGCATTGTGATGACAATGACATGGATCATTGTGATGCCAAGGGTCATGGAGCTTTGTGATGACAACGGTCATGGAGCATTTTGATGACAAGCGTGTGGTGCATTGTGATGAGAAGGAAAGGGAGCATTTTGATGACAGGTTCATGCTGCAATTTGATGAAAATTGTCATGTAACATTTTGACGACAGGGGTTACAGAACATTGTGATGCCATGGGTCATGGAGGTTTGGGATGAAATGTGTCATGGAGCATTGTGATGACAGTGGTTATGGAATATTGTGATGTCACGGGTCATGGAACATTGTGATTACAGGGTTGAGGGAGGGTTGTGATGACTAGTGATGGAACATTGTGATATCTCAGGTGAGAGAGCATTTGGATGAGAAGTGCATGGACCATTGTGATTACAAGGTTTATGGAGCATATCGATGACAAGGTTGTGGATCATTGTGATGAAAAGCGCATGGCACATTGTGATGACAAGAGTCATGGAACATTGTTCTGACAAAGGCATGGAGCATTGGGATGACAAGTTTCACGGAGCATTGTGATGAAAAGTTCATGGAGCATTGTGGTTACAAAAGTCACAGAGCCTTGTGATGACGCGGTCATGGACCGTTGTGATGACAAACGTTATGAAGCATTGTGATGACTGGAGTCACGGAGCATTGTGATGTCAAAAGTAATTTAGCATTGTGATGACAATGGCTTGGAGCATTGTGATGACAAGGTTCAGGGAGCATTGTGCTGACAAGTGCATGGATAATTGTGATGAAAAAGGTCATGGAACATTCTGATGACAATCTTGTGGAGTACTTTGATGACAATGGCATGGAGCATTGTGATGAAAACGGCATGGGGCATTGTGATGAGAAAAGCATGGAGCCTTTTCGTGACAGGTTTCAAGGAGCATTCTGACGGCAAGTTTCAGGAAGCATTGTAATGACAAGTGTATTAGAATTGTGATGACAAAGGTTATGGAGCATTTTGATGAAAAGGCCGTGGAGTATTGTGATGACAGGCATCATGGAGCGTTGTGATGACAAGTGTTACGGAACATTGTGATCACAAGGGTTTGGAGCATTGTGATGACAGAGGTCATGGATCATTTTGATTTCAAGGAGCATGGAGCATTGTGATGACAAGGGTATCAAGCAATGTGATCCCAAGGTTCATGGAGGATTGTGATGACAATGGTAAAGGAGTATTGTGATGACAAGCGCATAGAGCATTGTAATGACAAGGTCATGTAGCGTTTGCTGACAAAGGCATGGAGCATTGTGATGACAGGTGTCATGGAGCACTGTGATGACAAGCGTCACGGAGAATTGTGAATACAGTGGTCATGGAGCATTGGGATGACAAGGGCATGGTTCAATGTGATGACAAGGGTCATGGAGCATTGGGCTGAAAATGTTCATGGAGTATTGTGATGACAGGGGTCATGGAGCATTGTGATGACTTGGGAATGGAGCATTTTGATGACAAGAATTCCGGATCATTGTGTTGTCAGGTGTCATGGAGTGTTGAGATGACAGTGGTCATGGTGCATTGTGATGATATTGGCCATGGAGAATTGTGATGAGTAGGTCGTGGAGCATTGTGATTACAGGTGTCTTGATGCATTGTGATGAAAAGGGCATGTATCATTGTGAAGAAAAAGGCATTGAGCCTTGTCATGACAGTGTTCAAGAAGCATACTTACGACAAGTGTCAGGTAGCATTGTGATGACAAGTGTATTGAGCATTTGATGACAAAGGTCATAGAGCATTGTGATGAGAAGACCATGGATAATTGTGATGATGAGCGTCATGGGGTGTTGTGATGATAAGTCTTATGGAACATTGTGATCACAAGGGTTTGGAGCATTATGATGACAGATGTCATGGAGAATTTAGATTTCATTGTGATGACAATAGCATGAAACATTATGATGATGGGCATGGTGCATTTTGATGACTGGGTTCATGGAGCATTGAGATGAAAAGGGGAATGGAGCATTGTGATTACCGGGGTCTTGGAGCATTGTGATGGCTAGGGCATGGAGCATGGTGATGAGAAGGCCATGGAAAATTCTGATGACATGCATCATGGAGCTCTGTGATGACAAGGGCATGGAGCATTGTGATTGCAGGGGTCTTGGGGAATTGTGATGACAAGGATCATGCAGCCTTGTGATGACATGCCGTTGAACAATGTGATGGCAGGTGTCGTGGAGCATTGTTATGACAGAGGTAATGGAGCATTGTGATGAGAAGGGCATTGAGCTTTGGTCTAAAATATTTCATGGATTATTGTAATGAGAGTGGGCATGGAGCATTGGGATGACAAGGGCATGGAACACTGTGATACATGGTTCATGGAGGATTGTAATGACCAGGACATGGAGCATTGCGATGAGAAGGGCATCGAGCATTGTGATGACAAGTGTCATGGAGCTTTGTGATGACAAGGGCATGGAGCAATGTGATGAGAGTGTTCATGGAGCACTGTGATGACAATGACATGGAGCATTGTGATGCCAAGGGTCATGGAGATTTGTGATGACAAATAACAGGGAGCATTTCGATGACAATGGTGTGGTGCATTGTGATGAGAAGGGCAGGGAGCATTTTGATTACAGGTTCATGCAGCAATTTGATTAAAATATAATGGAATATTTTGAGGACAGGGGTTATAGAACATTGTGATGTCAGGGGTCATGGAGCTTTGGGATGAAAAGGGTCATGGAGCATTTTGATTACAGGGGTTATGGAACATTGTGATGTCAGGGATCATGGAACATTGTGATGATAAGGTTATGTAGCACTGTGATGACAGGGGTCATGGAACATTATGATTACAGGGTTGAGGGTGTATTGTGATGACTAGTGATGGAACATTGTGATATCTCTGGTGAGAGAGCATTTGGATGAGAAGTGCATGGAGCATTGGGATTACAAGGTTTATGAAGCATAGCGATGACAAGGTTGAGGACCGATGTGATGAAAAGCACGTGGCACATTGTGATGACAAGGGTCATGGAGCATTGTTCTGACAAAGGCATGGAGCATTGTGATGACAAGTGTCACGGAGCATTGTGATGAAAAGTTCATGGAGCATTTTGGTTACAAAGGTCACAGAGCCTTGTGATGACACGGGCAAGGACCGTTTTGATGACAAACATTATGAAGCATTGTGATGACTGGAGTCACGGAGCACTGTGATGATAGGGGTCATGGAGCATTGTGATGACATGGGCATGGAGCATTGTGATGACAGGGGCATGGAGCATTGGTCTGACAAGTTTCATAGATTATTGTGATGACAGTGGACATGGTGCATTGTGATGACAAGGGTATGGATCATGGTGATGAGAAGGTCATGGAGTATTGTGAAGACAGGTGTCAGGGAGCATTGTGATGGCATATGTCATGGTCCATTGCGATGATAATGGCATTGAGCATTGTGATGCCAAATGTAATGGAGGATTGTGATGACAAATAAAATGGAGCATTGTGATGACTAGGGCTTGGAGCACTATGATGACAAGGGCCATTGAGAATTTTCATGACAACGTCGTGAAGCATTGTGATGACAAGGTCCTGGAGAATTGTGATGAGAAATCCATGGAGCCTTGTGATGACAATCTCATATAGCATACTGATCAAAAGGTGCATGGACTATTGTGATTACAGGGGTCTTGGAACATTGTGATGACAAGGGCATGGATCACTGTGAAGAGAAGGCCAAGGAGCATTCTGAGGACATGAGTCATTGAGCTTTGTGATGACAAGCGCATGGAGCATTGTGATTACAGGGGTCTTGTAGCATTGTGATGAAAAGGGCATGGAATATTGTGATGAAAAATGCATGGAGCCTTGCCATGACAGGGTTCAAGGAGCATACAGACAACAAGTGTCATGGAGCATATTGATGACAAGTGTATTGAGCATTGTGATGACAAAGGTCATGGAGCATTGTGATGAGAAGGCCATGGAGCATTCTGATGACATGTGTCATGGAGCTTAGTGATGACAAGGGCATGGAGCAATGTGATGCCAAGGGTCATGGATATTTGTGATGACAAAGGTCATGGAACATTTTGATGACAAGGGCGTTGTGCATTGTAATGAGAAGTGCAGGGAGCATTGTGATGACATGGTCACGGAGAAATTTGATGAAAAGTGTCAAGGAACATTTTGATGACAGGGGTTATGGAACATTGTGATGTCATGGGTCATCGAACATTTTGATGATAAGGGCATGTAGCATTGTGATGACAGGAGTCATGGAACATTGTGATGACAGAGGTGAGGGAGTATTGTGTCGAATAGTGAAGTAACATTGTGATATCAGTGGTGAGAAAGCATTTTGATGAGAAGTGCATGGAGCATTGTGATGACAAGGTTTATGGAGCATTGTGATGACAAGATTGTGGAGCACTGTGATGACAAGCGCATGGTGCATTGTGATGACATGTGTCATGGAGCATTGTGCTGACAAGCGCATGGAGCATTGTGAGGACAAGGGTCATGGAGCATTGTGCTGAGAAAGGCATAGAGCATTGTGATGACAAGGGTCAAAGAGAATTGTGATGAAAAGTTCATGGAGCATTGTGGTTAAAAAGGTCACAGAGACTGTTGATGATGAGGGCATGGACCATTGTGATGACAAAGGTCATGAAGCATTGTGATGACTGGAGTCACGGAGCACTGTGATGACAGGGGTCATGGAGCATTGTGATGAAAAGGGGCATGGAGCATTGTGATGACAAGGGCATGTATCATTGGTCTCATAATTTTCATGGATTATTGCGATGACTGTTGGAATGGTGCATTGTGGTGACAAGGGCATGGAGCATTGTGATAAACAGGTCATGCTGTATTGTGAAGACTGGTGTCATGGAGCATTGTGATGACAGGGTTCATGCAGCATTGTGATGACTAGGGAATGGAGCATAGTGATGACAAGAGTCCCGGATCATTGTGTTGTCAGGTGTCATGGAGTGTTGTGATGACAGTTGTCATGGTGCATTGTGATGATATTGGTCATGGAGCATTGTGATGAGAAGGTTATGGAGCATTGTGCTGATAATATTCATGGAGTATTGTGATGACAATGGTCATGGAGCATTGTGATGACAAGGGAATGGAGCATGGTGATGACAAGGTCATGTAGCATTGTGATGAGAAGTCCTTGGAGGCTTGTGATGACAAGTTTCAGGGAGCATTCTGATGAAAAGTGGCATGGATCATTGTGATTACAGTGGTCTTGGAGCATTGTGATGACAAGGGCATGGAGCATTGTCAGAGACGGCCATGCAGCATTCTGATGACATGGGTAATGGCGCTTTGTGATGACAAGGGCTTGGAGCATTGTGATTACAGGTGTCTTGGAGCATTGTGATGAAAAGGGCACGGATCATTGTGATGAAAAAGTCATGCAGACTTGTCATGACAGGGTTAATGGAGCATACTGAAGACAAGGGTCAGGGAGCATTGTGATGACAAAGGTCATGGAGCATTGTGATGAGAAGACCATGGATAATTGTCATGATGAGCGTCACGGTGTGTTGTGATGATAAGTGTTATGGAACATTGTGATCACAAGGGTTTGGAGCATTATGATGACAGAGGTCATGGAGAATATTGATTTCATTGTGATGACAATAGCCTGAAGCTTTATGATGATGGGCATGGTGCATTGTGATGACAGGGATCATGGAGCATTGAGATGAAAAGGGGCATGGAACATTGTGTTTACACTCGTCGTGGAGCATTGTGATGACAAGGGCATGGAGCATTGGTCTAATAAGTTTCATGGATTATTGCGATGACAGTTGGAATGGCGCATTGTGATGACAAGGACATGGAGCATTGTGATGACCAGGTCATGCAGTATTGTGGAGACAGGTGTCAGGGAGCATTGTGATGACATATGTAATGGCCCAATGTGATGACGATGGCATGGAGCATTGTGATGCCAAGTGTCATGGAGGATTCTGATGACAAAGATAATAGAGCATTGTGATGACAATGGCTTGGAGCATTGCGATGACAAGGGTCAAGGAGCATTGTGTTGACAAGTGCATGGAGAATTGTGATGACAAGGGTCATGGAGCATTCTGGTGACAAGCTTGTGGAGTATTTTGATGACAATGGCATGGAGTATTGTGATAAAAACGGCATGGGGCATTGTGATGAAAAAGGCATGGAGCCTTGTGATGACAGGTCTCATGGAGCATACTGATGAAAAGGGGCATGGAGCATTCTGATTACAGGGGTCTTGGAACATTGTGATAGCAAGGGCATGGAGCACTGTGATGACAAGGGCATGGAACATTGGTCTAATAAGTTTCATGGATTATTGTGATGACAGTTGGAATGGCGCATTGTGATGACAGTGGTCATGGAGCATTGTGATGATACTGCTCATGGAGCATTGTGATAAGACCGTCATGGAGCATTGGGTTGAAAATGTTCATAGAGTATTGTGATGACAGGTGTCAAGGAGCATTGTGATGACAAGGGAATGGAGCATGGTGATGACAAGGTCCTGAAGCATTGTGATGAGATGAAGATGGAGACTTGTGATGACAAGTCTCATGGAGCATTCTAACGAAAAGGGGCAAGGAGCTTTGTGATTACAGGGGTCTTGGAGCACTGTGATGACAAGGGCATGGAGCATTGTGAGGAGAAGGCCATGGAGCATTCTGATGACATGCGTCATTGAGCTTTGTGATGACAAGGGCATGGAGCATTGTGATTACAGGGGTCTTGGAGCATTGTGATTAAAAGGGCATGGATCATTGTGATGAAAAAGGCATGGAGACGTGTCATGACAGGGTTAATGGAGCATACTGATGACAAGTGTCAGGGAGCATTGTGATGACAAGTGTATTGAGCATTGTGATAACAAAGGTCATGGAGCATTGTGATGAGGAGACCATGGATAATTGTGATGATGAGCGTCATTGGGTGTTGTGATGATAAGTGTTATGGAACATTGTGATCACAAGGGATTGGGGCATTGTGATGACAGAGGTCATGGAGCATATAGATTTCATTGTGATGACAATAGCCTGAAGCATTATCATGATGGGCCTGATGCATTGTGATGACAGTGTTCATGGAGCATTGAGATGAAAAGGGGCATGGAGCATTGTGATTACAGGGTTCTTGGAGCATTGTGATGTCAAGGGCATGGAGCATTTTGATGAGAAGGACATGGACCATTCTGATGGCATGTGTCATGGAGCTTTTTGATGACAAGGGCATGGAGCATTGTGATTACAGGGGTCTTGGAGCATTGTGATGACAAGTGTCATGGAGCCTTGTGATGACAAGGCCGTGGAATATTGTGATGGCATGGGTCATGGAACGTTGTTATGATAGGGATAATGGAGCATTGTGATGAGAAGGACATGGAGCATTGTGAATACAAGGTTTATGGAGCATTACCATGACAAATTTGTGGACCGTTGTGATGAAAAGCGTGTAGCATATTGTGATGACAAGGGTCATGGAGCATTTTTCTGACAAAGGCATGGAGCATTTTGATGACAATGGTCACGAAGCATTGTGATGAAAAGTTCATGGAGCATTGTGGTTATAAAGGTCACAGAGCCTTGTGATAACGCGGTCATGGACCATTGTGATGACAAATGTTATGAAGCACTGTGATGACTGGAGTCATGGAGCATTCTGATGACAGTGGACATGGAGCATTGTGATGACAAGGGCATAGAGCATTTTGGTGACAGGGACATGGAGCATTGGTCTGACAAGTTTCATAGATTATTGTGATGACAGTGGACATGGTGCATTGTGATGGCAAGGGCATGGATCATTGTGATGAGAAGGTCATGCAGTATTGTGAAGACAGCTGTCAGGGAGCATTGTGATGACATATGTAATGGCCCATTGTGGTGACAATGGCATGGAGCATTGTGATGCCAAGTGTCATGGATGATTCTGATGACAAATGTAATGGAGCACTGTGATGACAATGGCTTGGAGCATTGTGATGACAAGGTTAAGGAGCATTGTGCTGACCAGTGCATGGAGAATTGTGATGACAAGGGTCATGGAGCAATCTGATGACAAACTTGTGGAGTATTATGATGACAATGGCATGGAGCAGTGTGATGAAAACGGCATGGGGCATTGTGATGAAAAAGGCATGGAGCCTTTTCATGACAGAGTTCAAGGAGCATTCTGAGGACAAGTGTCAGGGAGCATTGTGATGACAAGTGTATTGAGAATTGTGATGACCAAGGTCATGGAGCATTGTGATGAAAAGGGCATGGAGTATTGTGATGACAGGCATCATGGAGCGTTGTGATGACAAGTGATATGGAGCATTGTGATCACAAGGCTTTGGAGCATTTTGATGACAGATTTCATGGATCATTTTGATATCAAGGAGCATGGAGCATTGTGATGACAAGGGCATAAAGCAATGTGATCCCAAGGTTCATGGAGGATTGTGATGACAATGGTAATGGAGTATTGTGATGACAAGCGCATAGAGCATTGTAATTACAAGGTCATTTAGCCTTTTGCTGACAAAGTCATCTAGCATTGTGATGACAGGTGTCATGGAGCACTGTGATGACAAGCATCACGGAGGATTGTGAACACAGGGGTCATGGAGCATTGGGCTGAAAAGGGCATGCATCATTGTGATGACAAGTATCATGGAGCATTGGGCTGAAAATATTCATGAAGTATTGTGATGACAGGGGACATGGAGAATTGTGACGACATAGGTCATGGAGAATTTTGATTTCATTGTGCTGACAAAAGCCGGAAGCATTATAATGATGGGCATGATGCATTGTGATGACAGAGTTCATGGAGCATTGAGATGAAAAGGGGCATGGAGCATTGTGATTACAGGGGTCTTGAGCATTGTGATGACAAGGGCATGGAGCATTGTGATGAGAAATCCATGGAACATTCTGATGACATGTGTCATGGAGCTTTGTGATGACAAGGGCATGGAGCAATGTGATGAGAGCGTTCATGGAGCATCGTGATGACAAAGACATGGAGCGTTGTGATGCCAAGCGTCATGGATCTTTGTGATGACAAATGTAATGGAGCATTTTGATGACAAGGGCGTTGTGCATTGTGATGAGAAGGGCAGGAGCATTGTGATGAAAGGGTCATGGAGCAATTTGATGAAAAGAGTCATGGAACATTTTGATGACAGGGGTTATGGAACATTGAGATGTCAGGGGTCATGGAGCATTTTGATGAAAAGGGTCATGGAGCATTTTGATGACAGGGGTTATGTAACATTGTGATGTCAGTGGTCATCAAACATTGTGATGATAATGCATGTAGCATTGTGATGACAGGATTAATGGAACGTTGTGAAGACAGGGGTGAGGGAGTATTGTGACGAATATTGATGGTAACATTGTGATATCAGTGGTGAGAGAGGATTTTGATGAGAAGTGCATGGAGCATTGTGATGACAAGGTTTATGGAGCATTGTGATGACAAGATTGTAGAGCACTGTGATGACAAGCGCATGGTGCATTGTGATGACATGTGTCGTGGAGCATCGTGCTGACAAGCACATGGAGCATTGTGATGACAAGGATCATGGAGCATTGTGCTGAGAAAGGCATAGAGAATGGTGATTACAAGGGTCAAAGTGCATTGTGATGAAAAGTTCATGGAGCATTGTGGTTAAAAAGGTCACAGAGACTGTTGATGATGAGGGCATGGACCACTGTGATGACAAAGGTCAAGAAGCATTGTGATGACTGGAGTCACAGAGCATTGTGATGACAGGGGTCATGGAGCATTGTAATAACAAGGGAATGGAGCATTGTGATGACAAGGACATGGAGCACTGGTCTAATATGTTTCATGGATTATTGCGATGAGAGTTGGAATGGCGCATTGTGATGACAAGGGCATGGAGCATTGTGATGACCAGGTCATGCAGTATTGTGAAGACAGTTGTCAGGGAGCATTGTGATGACATATATAATGGCCCATTGTGATGACAATGGCATGAAACATTGTGATGCCAAGTGTCATGGAAGAATCTGATGACAAAGGTAATGGAGCATTGTGATGACAATGGCTTGGAGCATTGTGATGACAAGGGTCAGGTAGCTTTGTGCTGAGAATTGCATGGAGAATTATGATGACAAGGGTCATGGAGCATTCTGATGACAAGCTTGTGGAGTATTTTGATGACAATGACATGGAGCATTGTGATGAAAAAGGCATGGGGCATTGTGATGAAAAAGTCATGGAGCCTTTCGTGACAGGGTTCAAGGAGCATTCTGACGACAAGTGTCAGGGAGCATTGTGATGACAAGTGTATTGAGAATTGTGATGACAAAGGTCATGGAGCATTGTGATGAAAAGGGCATGCAGTATTGTGATGACAGGCATCATGGAGTGTTGTGATGACAAGTGTTATGGAACATTGTGATCACAAGGGTTTGGATCATTGCAATGACAGAGGTCATGGATCATTTTGATTTCAAGGATCATGGAGCATTGTGATGACAAGGTCATGAAGCAATGTGATCCCAAGGTTCATGGAAGATTTTGATGACAATGGTAATGGAGTATTGTGTTGACAAGCGCATGGAGCATTGTAATGAAAAGGTCATGTAGCATTTTGCTGACAAAGGCATGGATCATTGTGATGACAGGGATCATGGAGCATTGTGATGACAGAGGTCATGGAGAATTTTGATTTCACTGTGCTGACAATAGCCAGAAGCATTATGATGATGGGCATGGTGCATTGTGATGACAGTGTTCATGGAGCATTGAGATGAAAAGGGGCATGGAGCATTGTGATTACAGGCGTCTGGGAGCATTGTGATGACAAGGGAATGGAACATTTTGATGAGAAGGCCATGGAACATACTGATGACATGTGTCATGGAGCTTTGTGATGACAAGGGCATGGAACATTGTGATTACAGGTGTTTTGGAGCATTGTGATGACAAGGGTCATGGTGCCTTGTGATGGCAAGGCCATGGAACATTGTGATGGCAGGGGTCATGGAACATTGCTATGACAGGGGTAATGGAGCATTTTGATGAGAAGGGCATGGAACTTTGTGATTACAAAGTTTATGGAGCATTGCCATGACAAATTTGTGGACCGTTGGGGTGAAAAGCGCGTGGCACATTGTGATGATAAGGGACATGGAGTATTTTTCGGACAAATGCATGGAGCATTGAGATGACAAGGGTCACGGAGCATTGTAATGAAAATTTCATGGAGCATTGTAGTTACAAATGTAACAGAGCCCTGTGATGACGCGGGCATGGACCATTGTGATGACAAATGTTATGAAGAACTGTGATGACTGGAGTCAAAGAGCATTGTGATGACAGGGGTCATAGAGCATTGTGATGAATAGGGCAAGGAGCATTGTGCTGAGAAAGGCATATAGCATTGTGATGACAAGGGGCAAAGAGCATTGTGATGAAATATTCATGGAGCATTGTGGTTAAAAAGGTCACAGAGACGGTTGATGATGAGGGCAAGGACCATTTTGATGACAAAGGTCATGGAGCATTGTGATGACTGGAGTCACGGAGCATTGTGATGACAGGGGTCATGGAGCATTGTGATAACAAGGGCATGGAGCATTGTGATGACAAGGGCATGGAGCATTGGTCTAATATGTTTCATGGATTATTGCGATGACAGTTGGAAAGGCATATTGTGAAGACAAGGGCATGGAGCATTGTGATGACCAGGTCTTGCAGTATTGTGAAGACAGGTGTCAGGGAGCATTGTGATGACATATGTAATGGCCCATTGTGATGACAATGGCATGGAGCATTGTGATGCCAAGTGTCATGGAGGATTCTGATGACAAAGGTAATGGAGCATTGTGATGACAATGGCTTGGAGCATTGTGATGACAAGTGTCAGGGAGAATTGTGCTGACAAGTGCATGGAGAATTGTGATGACAACGGTCATGGAGCGTTCTGATGAAAAGCTTGTAGAGTATTTTGATGACAATGGCATGGAGCATTGTGATGAAAACGGCATGGGGATTTGTGATGAAACAGGCATGGAGCCTTTTTGTGTCAGTGTTCCAGGAGCATTCTGACGACAAGTGTCAGGGAGCATTGTGATGACAAGTGTATTGAGAATTGTGATGACAATGGTCATGGAGCATTGTGATGAAAATGGCATGGAGTACTGAGATGACAGTCATCATGGAGAGTTGTGATCACAAGTGTTATGGAACATTGTGATCACAAGGGTTTGGAGCATTGTGATGACAGAGGTCATGCATCATTTTGATTTCAAGGAGCATGGAGCACAGTGATGACAAGGGCATGAAGCAATGTGACCAAAATATTCATGGAGGATTGTGATGACAATGGAAATGGAGTATTGTGATGACAAGCGCATAGAGCATTGTAATGACAAGGTCATGTAGCATTTTGCTGACAAAGGCATGGAACATTGTGATGACTGGTGTCATGGAGCACTGTGATGACAAGCGTCACGGAGCACTGTGATGACAAGCGTCACGGAGCATTGTGAATACAGGGGTAATGGAGCATTGGAATGACAAGGGCATGGATCATTGTGATGACAACTGTCATGGAGCAGTGGTCTGAAAATGTTCATGGAGTATTGTGATGACAGGGTTCATGGAGCATTGTGATGACAGAGGTCATGGAGTATTTTGATTTCATTGTGCTGACAATAGCTGGAAGCATTATGATGATGGGCATGATGCATTGTGATGACAGGTTTCATGGACCATTGAGTTGAAAAGGGGCATGGAGCACTGTGATTACAGGGGTCTGGGAGCATTGTGATGACAAGGGCATGAAGCATTTTGATGAGAAGACCATGTAGCATTCTGATGACATGTGTCATGGAGCATTGTGATGACAATGACATGGAGCATTGTGATGCCATGGGTCAGGCCTCTTTGAGATGACAAAGGTCATGGAGCATTTTGATGGCAAGGGCGTTGTGCATTGTGATGAGAACGGCAGGGAGAATTGTGATGACAGGTTCATGGAGCAATTTGTTGAAAATTTTCATGGAACATTTTGATGACAGGTGTTATGGAACATTGTGATGTCAGGGGTCATCGAACATTTTGATGATAAGTGCATGTAGCATTGTTATGACAGGAGTCATGGAACATTGTGATGACAGGTGGGAGGGAGTATTGTGACAAACAGTGATGTAGCATTGTGATATCAGTTGTGAGAGAGCATTTTGATTAGAAGTGCTTGGAGGATTATGATGACAACATTTATGGAGCATTGTGATTACAAGATTGTAGAGCACTGTGATGACAAGCGCATGGTGCATTGTGATGTCATGTGTCATGGAGCATTGTGCTGACAAGCGCAAGGAGCATTGTGATGACAAGGGTCATGGCGCATTGTGCTGAGAAAGGCATAGAGCATTGTGATGACAAGGGTCAAAGAGCATTGTATGAAAAGTTCATGGGGCATTGTGGTTAAAATGGTCACAGAGACTGTTGATGACGAGGGCATGGACCATTGTGATGACAAAGGTCATGAAACATTGTGATGACTGGATTCACGGAGGATTGTGATGACAGGGGTCAGGGAGCATTGTGATAAGAAGGGCATGGAGCACTGTGATGACAAGGGCATGGAACATTAGTCTAATAAGTTCCATGGATTGTTGCGATGACAGTTCGAATGGCACATTGTGATGACAAGGGCATGGAGCATTGTGATGACCAGGTCATGCAGTATTGTGAAGAGAGGTGTCAGGGAGCATTGTGATGACATATGTAATGGCCCATTGTGATGACAATGGCATGGAGAATTGTGATGACCAGGTCATGCAGTATTGTGAAGAGAGGTGTCAGGGAGCATTGTGATGACATATGTAATGGCCCATTGTTATGACAATGGCATGGAGCATTGTGATGCCAAGTGTCATGGAGGATTCTGATGACAAAGGTTATGGAACATTGTGATGACAATGGCTTGGAACATTGTGATGACATGGGACAGGGAGCATTGTGCTGACAATTGCATGGAGAATTGTGATGACAAGGGTCATGGAGCATTCTGATGACAAGCTTGTGGAGTATTTTGATGACAATGGCATGGAGCATTGTGAAGAAAATGGCATGGGGCATTGTGAAGAAAAAGTCATGGAGCCTTTTCGTGGCAGGTTTCAAGGAGCATTCTGATGACAATGTCAGGGAGCATTGTGATGACATGTATATTGAGAATTGTGATGACAAAGGTTATGGAGCATTGTGATGAAAAGGGCATGGAGTATTGTGATGACAGGCATCATGGAGCGTTGTGATGACAAGTGTTATGGAAGATTGTGATCACAATGGTTTGGAGCCTTGTGATGACAGAGGTCATGGATCATATTGATTTAAAGGAGCATGGAGCATTGTGATGACAAGGGCATGAAGCACTGTGATCCCAAGGTTCATGGAGGATTGTGATGACAATGGAAATGGAGTATTGTGATGACAAGCGCATAGAGCATTGTAATGACAAGGTCATGTAGCATTTTGCTGACAAAGGCATGGAGCATTGTGATGACATGTGTCATGGAGCACTGTGATGACAAGAGTCATGGACCATTGTGAATACAGGGGTCATGGAGCATTGGGATGACAAGGGCATGGATCATTGTGATGACAAGTGTCATGGAGCACTGGGCTGAAAATATTCATGGAGTGTTGTGATGACATGGGTCATGGAGCATAGTGATGAGTAGGGAATGGAGCATTGTGATGACAAGAGTCCCGTATCATTGTGTTGTCAGGAGTCATGGAGTGTTGTGATGACAGTGGTCATGGAGCATTGTGAAGATATTGGCCATGGAGTATTGTGATGTGTAGGTCGTGGAGCATTGAGCTGAATATGTTAATGGATTATTGTGATGACAGGGGTCATGGAGCATTGAGATGACAAGGGAATGGAGAATGGTGATGACAATATCCTGGATCTTTGTGATGAGATGACCATGGAGACTTGTGATGAGAAGTCTCACGGAGCATTCCGATGAAAAGGGGCATGGAGCATTGTGATTACAGGGGTCTTGGAGCATTTTGATGACTAGGGCATGGAGCATTTTGATGAGAAGGCCATGGGGCATTCTGATGACATGCTTCATGGAGTTTTGTGATGAAAAGCACATGGAGCATTGTGATGACAGTGATCTTGGAGCATTGTGATGAAAAGGGCATGGATCATTGTGATGAAAAAGTCATGGAGCCTTGTCATGACAGGGTTCAAGGAGCATACTGATGACAAGTGTCAGGGAGCATTGTGATGACAAGTGTATTGAGCATTGTGATGACAAAGTTCATGGAGCATTGTGATGAGAATACCATGGATAATTGTGATGATGAGCGTCATGGGGATTTGTGATGATAAGTGTTATGGAACATTGTGATCACAAGGGTTTGGAGCATTATGATGACAGAGGTCATGGAGAATTTTGATTTAATTGTGATGACAATAGCCTGAAGCATTTTGATGATGGGCATGGTGCATTGGGATGACAGGGTTCATGGAGCATTGAGATGCAAAGTGGCATGGAGTATTGTGATTACAGGGGTCTTGGAGCATTGTGATGTCAAGGGGCAGGGAGCCTTGTGATGACAAGGCTGTGGAACATTGTGAAGGCAGGGGTCATGGAGCATTTTTATGACAGAGGTAATGGAGCATTGTGATGAGAAGTGCATTGAGCATTGGCCCGAAAGTTTTCATGGATTATTGTGATGAGAGTGGGCATGGAGCACTGTGATGACAAGGGCACGGAACACTGTGATACATGGGTCATGGAGGATTGTGATGAAAAGGGCATGGAGCATTTTGATGAGAAGGGCATCGAGCATTGTGATGACAAGTGTCATGGAGCATTGTGATGACAAGGGCATGGAGCAATGGGATGAGAGCGTTCAGGGAGCATTGTGATGACAATGACATGGAGCATTGTGATGCCAAGGGCCATGGAGCTTTGTGATGACAACGGTCATGGAGCATTTTGATGACAAGCGTGTGGTGCATTGTGATGAGAAGGAAAGGGAGCATTTTGATGACAGGTTCATGCTGCAATTTGATGAAAAGTGTCATGTAACATTTTGACGACAGGGGTTACAGAACATTGTGATGCCATGGGTCATGGAGGTTTGGGATGAAATGTGTCATGGAGCATTGTGATGACAGTGGTTATGGAATATTGTGATGTCACGGGTCATGGAACATTGTGATTACAGGGTTGAGGGAGGATTGTGATGACTAGTGATGGAACATTGTGATATCTCAGGTGAGAGAGCATTTGGATGAGAAGTGCATGGACCATTGTGATTACAAGGTTTATGGAGCATATCGATGACAAGGTTGTGGATCATTGTGATGAAAAGCGCATGGCACATTGTGATGACAAGAGTCATGGAACATTGTTCTGACAAAGGCATGGAGCATTGGGATGACAAGTTTCACGGAGCATTGTGATGAAAAGTTCATGGAGCATTGTGGTTACAAAAGTCACAGAGCCTTGTGATGACGCGGTCATGGACCGTTGTGATGACAAACGTTATGAAGCATTGTGATGACTGGAGTCACGGAGCATTGTGATGTCAAAAGTAATTTAGCATTGTGATGACAATGGCTTGGAGCATTGTGATGACAAGGTTCAGGGAGCATTGTGCTGACAAGTGCATGGATAATTGTGATGAAAAAGGTCATGGAACATTCTGATGACAATCTTGTGGAGTATTTTGATGACAATGGCATGGAGCATTGTGATGAAAACGGCATGGGGCATTGTGATGAGAAAAGCATGGAGCCTTTTCGTGACAGGTTTCAAGGAGCATTCTGACAGCAAGTTTCAGGAAGCATTGTAATGACAATTGTATTAGAATTGTGATGACAAATGTTATGGAGCATTTTGATGAAAAGGCCGTGGAGTATTGTGATGACAGGCATCATGGAGCGTTGTGATGACAAGTGTTACGGAACATTGTGATCACAAGGGTTTAGAGCATTGTGATGACAGAGGTCATGGATCATTTTGATTTCAAGGAGCATGGAGCATTGTGATGACAAGGGTATGAAGCAATGTGATCCCAAGGTTCATGGAGGGTTGTGATGACAATGGTAAAGGAGTATTGTGATGACAAGCGCATAGAGCATTGTAATGACAAGGTCATGTAGCGTTTGCTGACAAAGGCATGGAGCATTGTGATGACAGGTGTCATGGAGCACTGTGATGACAAGCGTCACGGAGAATTGTGAATACAGTGGTCATGGAGCATTGGGATGACAAGGGCATGGTTCAATGTGATGACAAGGGTCATGGAGCATTGGGCTGAAAATGTTCATGGAGTATTGTGATGACAGGGGTCATGGAGCATTGTGATGACTTGGGAATGGAGCATTTTGATGACAAGAATTCCGGATCATTGTGTTGTCAGTTGTCATGGAGTGTTGAGATGACAGTGGTCATGGTGCATTGTGATGATATTGGCCATGGAGAATTGTGGTGAGTAGGTCGTGGAGCATTGTGATTACAGGTGTCTTGATGCATTGTGATGAAAAGGGCATGTATCATTGTGAAGAAAAAGGCATTGAGCCTTGTCATGACAGTGTTCAAGAAGCATACTTACGACAAGTGTCAGGGAGCATTTTGATGAAAAGTGCATTGAGCATTGTGATGACAAAAGTCATGGAGCATTGTGATAATAAGACCATGGCTAATAGTGATGATGAGCGTCATGGGGTGTTGTGATGATAAGTCTTATGGAACATTGTGATCACAAGGGTTTGGAGCATTATGATGACAGATGTCATGGAGAATTTAGATTTCATTGTGATGACAATAGCATGAAACATTATGATGATGGGCATGGTGCACTGTGATGACTGGGTTCATGGAGCATTGAGATGAAAAGGGGAATGGAGCATTGTGATTACCGGGGTCTTGGAGCATTGTGATGGCTAGGGCATGGAGCATGGTGATGAGAAGGCCATGGAAAATTCTGATGACATGCATCATGGAGCACTGTGATGACAAGGGCATGGAGCTTTGTGATTACAGGGGTCTTGGGGAATTGTGATGACAAGGATCATGCAGCCTTGTGATGACATGCCGTTGAACAATGTGATGGCAGGTGTCATGGAGCATTGTTATGACAGAGGTAATGGAGCATTGTGATGAGAAGGGCATTGAACTTTGGTCTAAAATATTTCATGGATTATTGTAATGAGAGTGGGCATGGAGCATTGGGATGACAAGGGCACGGAACACTGTGATACATGCTTCATGGAGGATTGTAATGACCAGGACATGGAGCATTGCGATGAGAAGGGCATCGAGCATTGTGATGACAAGTGTCATGGAGCTTTGTGATGACAAGGGCATGGAGCAATGTGATGAGAGTGTTCATGGAGCACTGTGATGACAATGACATGGAGCATTGTGATGCCAAGGGTCATGGAGATTTGTGATGACAAATAACAGGGAGCATTTCGATGACAATGGTGTGGTGCATTGTGATGAGAAGGGCAGGGAGCATTTTGATTACAGGTTCATGCAGCAATTTGATTAAAATATAATGGAATATTTTGAGGACAGGGGTTATAGAACATTGTGATGTCAGGGGTCATGGAGCTTTGGGATGAAAAGGGTCATGGAGCATTTTGATTACAGGGGTTATGGAACATTGTGATGTCAGGGATCATGGAACATTGTGATGATAAGGTTATGTAGCACTGTGATGACAGGGGTCATACAACATTATGATTACACGGTTGAGGGAGTATTGTGATGACTAGTGATGGAACATTGTGATATCTCTGGTGAGAGAGCATTTGGATGAGAAGTGCATGGAGCATTGGGATTACAAGGTTTATGAAGCATAGCGATGACAAGGTTGAGGACCGATGTGATGAAAAGCACGTGGCACATTGTGATGACAAGGGTCATGGAGCATTGTTCTGACAAAGGCATGGAGCATTGTGATGACAAGGGTCACGGAGCATTGTGATGAAAAGTTCATGGAGCATTTTGGTTACAAAGGTCACAGAACCTTGTGATGACACGGGCAAGGACCGTTTTGATGACAAACATTATGAAGCATTGTGATGACTGGAGTCACGGAGCACTGTGATGATAGGGGTCATGGAGCATTGTTATGACATGGGCATGGAGCATTGTGATGACAGGGGCATGGAGCATTGGTCTGACAAGTTTCATAGATTATTGTGATGACAGTGGACATGGTGCATTGTGATGACAAGGGTATGGATCATGGTGATGAGAAGGTCATGGAGTATTGTGAAGACAGGTGTCAGGGAGCATTGTGATGACATATGTCATGGTCCATTGCGATGATAATGGCATTGAGCATTGTGATGCCAAATGTAATGGAGGATTGTGATGACAAATAAAATGGAGCATTGTGATGACTAGGGCTTGGAGCACTATGATGACAAGGGCCATTGAGAATTTTCATGACAACGTCGTGAAGCATTGTGATGACAAGGTCCTGGAGCATTGTGATGAGAAATCCATGGAGCCTTGTGATGACAATCTCATATAGCATACTGATCAAAAGGTGCATGGACTATTGTGATTACAGGGGTCTTGGAACATTGTGATGACAAGGGCATGGATCACTGTGAAGAGAAGGCCAAGGAGCATTCTGAGGACATGAGTCATTGAGCTTTGTGATGACAAGCGCATGGAGCATTGTGATTACAGGGGTCTTGTAGCATTGTGATGAAAAGGGCATGGAATATTGTGATGAAAAATGCATGGAGCCTTGCCATGACAGGGTTCAAGGAGCATACAGACAACAAGTGTCATGGAGCATATTGATGACAAGTGTATTGAGCATTGTGATGACAAAGGTCATGGAGCATTGTGATGAGAAGGCCATGGAGCATTCTGATGACATGTGTCATGGAGCTTAGTGATGACAAGGGCATGGAGCAATGTGATGCCAAGGGTCATGGATATTTGTGATGACAAAGGTCATGGAACATTTTGATGACAAGGGCGTTGTGCATTGTAATGAGAAGTGCAGGGAGCATTGTGATGACTTGGTCACGGAGAAATTTGATGAAAAGTGTCAAGGAACATTTTGATGACAGGGGTTATGGAACATTGTGATGTCATGGGTCATCGAACATTTTGATGATAAGGGCATGTAGCATTGTGATGACAGGAGTCATGGAACATTGTGATGACAGAGGTGAGGGAGTATTGTGTCGAATAGTGAAGTAACATTGTGATATCAGTGGTGAGAAAGCATTTTGATGAGAAGTGCATGGAGCATTGTGATGACAAGGTTTATGGAGCATTGTGATGACAAGATTGTGGAGCAGTGTGATGACAAGCGCATGGTGCATTGTGATGACATGTGTCATGGAGCATTGTGCTGACAAGCGCATGGAGCATTGTGAGGACAAGGGTCATGGAGCATTGTGCTGAGAAAGGCATAGAGCATTGTGATGACAAGGGTCAAAGAGAATTGTGATGAAAAGTTCATGGAGCATTGTGGTTAAAAAGGTCACAGAGACTGTTGATGATGAGGGCATGGACCATTGTGATGACAAAGGTCATGAAGCATTGTGATGACTGGAGTCACGGAGCACTGTGATGACAGGGGTCATGGAGCATTGTGATGAAAAGGGGCATGGAGCATTGTGATGACAAGGGCATGTATCATTGGTCTCATAATTTTCATGGATTATTGCGATGACTGTTGGAATGGTGCATTGTGGTGACAAGGGCATGGAGCATTGTGATAAACAGGTCATGCTGTATTGTGAAGACTGGTGTCATGGAGCATTGTGATGACAGGGTTCATGCAGCATTGTGATGACTAGGGAATGGAGCATAGTGATGACAAGAGTCCCGGATCATTGTGTTGTCAGGTGTCATGGAGTGTTGTGATGACAGTTGTCATGGTGCATTGTGATGATATTGGTCATGGAGCATTGTGATGAGAAGGTTATGGAGCATTGTGCTGATAATATTCATGGAGTATTGTGATGACAATGGTCATGGAGCATTGTGATGACAAGGGAATGGAGCATGGTGATGACAAGGTCATGTAGCATTGTGATGAGAAGTCCTTGGAGGCTTGTGATGACAAGTTTCAGGGAGCATTCTGATGAAAAGTGGCATGGATCATTGTGATTACAGTGGTCTTGGAGCATTGTGATGACAAGGGCATGGAGCATTGTCAGAGACGGCCATGCAGCATTCTGATGACATGGGTAATGGCGCTTTGTGATGACAAGGGCTTGGAGCATTGTGATTACAGGTGTCTTGGAGCATTGTGATGAAAAGGGCACGGATCATTGTGATGAAAAAGTCATGCAGACTTGTCATGACAGGGTTAATGGAGCATACTGAAGACAAGGGTCAGGGAGCATTGTGATGACAAAGGTCATGGAGCATTGTGATGAGAAGACCATGGATAATTGTCATGATGAGCGTCACGGTGTGTTGTGATGATAAGTGTTATGGAACATTGTGATCACAAGGGTTTGGAGCATTATGATGACAGAGGTCATGGAGAATATTGATTTCATTGTGATGACAATAGCCTGAAGCTTTATGATGATGGGCATGGTGCATTGTGATGACAGGGATCATGGAGCATTGAGATGAAAAGGGGCATGGAACATTGTGTTTACACTCGTCGTGGAGCATTGTGATGACAAGGGCATGGAGCATTGGTCTAATAAGTTTCATGGATTATTGCGATGACAGTTGGAATGGCGCATTGTGATGACAAGGACATGGAGCATTGTGATGACCAGGTCATGCAGTATTGTGGAGACAGGTGTCAGGGAGCATTGTGATGACATATGTAATGGCCCAATGTGATGACGATGGCATGGAGCATTGTGATGCCAAGTGTCATGGAGGATTCTGATGACAAAGATAATAGAGCATTGTGATGACAATGGCTTGGAGCATTGCGATGACAAGGGTCAAGGAGCATTGTGTTGACAAGTGCATGGAGAATTGTGATGACAAGGGTCATGGAGCATTCTGGTGACAAGCTTGTGGAGTATTTTGATGACAATGGCATGGAGTATTGTGATAAAAACGGCATGGGGCATTGTGATGAAAAAGGCATGGAGCCTTGTGATGACAGGTCTCATGGAGCATACTGATGAAAAGGGGCATGGAGCATTCTGATTACAGGGGTCTTGGAACATTGTGATAGCAAGGGCATGGAGCACTGTGATGACAAGGGCATGGAACATTGGTCTAATAAGTTTCATGGATTATTGTGATGACAGTTGGAATGGCGCATTGTGATGACAGTGGTCATGGAGCATTGTGATGATACTGCTCATGGAGCATTGTGATAAGACCGTCATGGAGCATTGGGTTGAAAATGTTCATAGAGTATTGTGATGACAGGTGTCAAGGAGCATTGTGATGACAAGGGAATGGAGCATGGTGATGACAAGGTCCTGAAGCATTGTGATGAGATGAAGATGGAGACTTGTGATGACAAGTCTCATGGAGCATTCTAACGAAAAGGGGCAAGGAGCTTTGTGATTACAGGGGTCTTGGAGCACTGTGATGACAAGGGCATGGAGCATTGTGAGGAGAAGGCCATGGAACATTCTGATGGCATGCGTCATGGAGCTTTGTGATGACAAGGGCATGGAGCATTGTGATTACAGGGGTGTTGGAGCATTGTGATACAAGGGTCATGTAGCCTTTTGATGACAAGGCCGTGGAACACTGGGATGGCAGCCGTCATGGAGCATAGTTATGACAGATGTAATGGAGCATTGTAATCAGAATGGCATTGAGCATTGGTCTGAAATGTTTTATGGATTATTGTGATGACAGTGGGCATGGAGCATTGTGATGACAAGGGCACGGTACACTGTGATACATGGGTCATGGTGGATTTTAATGACCAGGGCGTGGAGCATTGTGATGAGAAGGGCATCGAGCATTGTGATGACAAGTGTCATGGAGCTTTGTTATGACAAGGGCATGGAGCAATGTGATGAGAGGGTTCATGGAGCATTGTGATGACAATGACATAGAGCATTGTGATGCCAAGGGTCATGGAGCTTTGTGATGTCAAATGTCATTGAGCATTTTGATGACAAGAGTGTGGTGCATTGTGATGAGAAGGGCAGGGAGTATTTTGATGACAGGGTCATGCAGCAATTTGATGAAAAGTGTAATGGAACATTTTGATGACAGGGGTTATATAACATTGTGATGCCAGGGATCATGGAGCTTTGGGATGAAAAGGGTCATGGAGCATTTTGATGACAGGGGTTATGGAACATTGTGATTACTGGAGTCACGGAGCATTGTGATGACAGGGGTCATGGAGCATTGTGATATCAAGGGCATGGAGCATTGTGATGACAGGGGAATGGAGAATTGGACTGACAAGTTTCATAGATTATTGTGATGACATTGGACATGGTGCATTGTGATGACAAGGGCATGGAGCATTTTGATGACAAGAGTCCCGGATCATTGTGTTGTCAGGTGTTATGGGTGGTTGTGATGCCAGTGGTCATGGAGCATTGTGATGATATTGGTCATTGAGCATTGTGATGAGAAGTTCATGGTGCATTGGGCTGAAAATATTAATGGATTATTATAATGACAGGGGTCATGGAGCATTGTGATGACAAGGGAATTGAGCATGGTGATGACAATGTCCTGGAGCATTGTTATGAGATGACCATGGAGACTTGTGATGACAAGTCTCATGGAGCATTCAAATGAAAAGGGGCATGGAGCATTGTGATTACAGTGGACTTGGAGCATTGTGATGACAAGGGCATGGAGCATTTTGAGGAGAAGTCCATGGAGAACTCCGATGACATGCGTCATGGAGCTTTGTGCGGACAAGGCCATGGAGCATTGTGATTAAAGGGGTCTTGGAGCATTGTGATGAAAAGGCATGGATCTTTGTGATGTAAAAGGCATGGAGCCTTGTCATCACAGTGTTCAAGGAGCATACTGACGACAGGTGTCAGGGAGTATTGTGATGACAAGTGTATTGAGCTTTGTGATGACAATGATCATGGAGCATTGTGATGAGAAGACCATTAATAACGGTGATGATGATCATCATGGGGTGTTGTGATGATAAGTGTTATGGAACACTGTGATCACAAGGGTTTGGAGCAGTATGATGACAGAGGTCATGGAGAATTTTGATTTCATTGTAGTGACAATAGCCTGAAGCATTATGATGATGGGCATGGTGCTTTCTGATGACAGGGTTCATGGAGCATTGAGATGAAAAGGGGCATGGATCATAGTGATTACAGGGGTCTTGGAGCATTGTGATGACAATGGCATGTAGCATTGCGATGAGAAGGCCATGGAACCTTCTGATACATGCGTCATGGAGCTTTGTTATTACAAGGGCATGGAGAATTTTGATTACAAGTTTCTTGGAGCATTGTGATGACAAGGGTCATGGAGCCTTGTGATGACAAGGCCGTGGAACATTGTGATGGCAGTGGTCATGGTGCATTGTTATGACAGATGTAATGGAGCATAGTGATGAGAAGGGCATTGAGCATTGGTTTGAAATATTTCATAGATTATTGTGATGAGAGTGGGCTGGAGCATTGTGATGACAAGGGCACGGAACAATGTGATACATGGGTCATGGAGGATTGTAATGTCAAGGGCATGGAGCAATGTGATGAGAGGGTACATGGAGCATTGTGATGACAATGCCATGGAGCATTGTGAGGAAAAGGCCATGGAGCATTCTGATGACATGCCTCATGAAGTTTTTGATGACAAGGGCATGGAGCATTGTGATTACAGGGGTCTTGGAGCATTGTGATGAAAAGGGCATGGATCATTGTGATGAAAAAGGTATGGAACCTTGTCATGACAGGGTTCAAGGAGCATACTGACGACATGTGTCAGGGAGCATTGTGAAGACAAGTGTATTGAGCATTGTGATGACAAAGATCAGGGAGCATTGTGATCAGAAGACCAAGGAAAATTGTGATGATGATCGTCATGGGGTGTTGTGATGATAAATGTTATGGAACATTGTGATCACAAGGGTTTGGAGCATTATGATTACAGAGGTCATGGAGACTTCTGATTTCATTGTAATAACAATAACCTGAAGCATTATGATGATGGGCATGGTGCATTGTGATGACAGGGTTCATGGAGCATTGAGATGAAAAGTGCAATGAAACACTGTGATTACAAGGGTCTTGGAGCATTGTGATGACAATGGAAATGGAGTATTGTGATGACAAGCGCATAGAGCATTGTAATGACAAGTTCATGTAGCATTTTGCTGACAAAGGCATGGAGCATTGTGATGACAGGTGTCATGGAGCACTGTGATGACAAGTGTCAAGGAGCATTGTGAATACAGGGGTCATGGAGCATTGTGATGACAAGGGCATGGATCATTGTGATGACAAGCGTCATGGAGCATTTCTCTGACAAAGGCATTGAGCATTGTGATGACAAGGGTCACGGAGCATTGTGATGAAATGTTCATTGAGCGTTGTGGTTACAAAGGTCACAGAGCCTTGTGATGACGCGGGCATGGACCGTTGTGATGAGAAACGTTATGAAGCATTGTGATGACTGGAGTCTCGGAGCATTGTGATGACAGGGGTCATGGAGCATTGTGATAACAAGGGCATGGAGCATTGTGATGACAGGGGAATGGAGCATTGGTCTGACAAGTTTCACAGATTATTGTGATGACAGTGGACATGGTGCATTGTGATGACAAGGGCATGGGGCATTGTGATGAGAAGGTCAAAGAGTACTGTGAAGACAGGTGTCAGCGAGCATTGTGATGACATATGTCATGGTCCATTGCGATGGTAATGGCATGGAGCATTATGATGACAAATGTAATGGAGTATTGTGATGACAAATATAATTGAGCTTTGAGATGATTAGGGCTTGGTGCATTATGATGACAAGGGCCATTGAAAATTTTCATGACAAGTTCGAGAAGCGTTTTGATGACAAGGTCCTGGAGCATTGTGATGACAAAGAATGGAGCCTTGTGATGACTAGTCTCATGGAGCATACTGATGAAAAGGGGCATGGACAATTGTGATTACAGGGGTCTTGGAACACTGTGATAACAAGGGCAATGAGCATTGTGAGGAGAAGACCAAGGAGCATTCTGATGGCATGCGTCATTGAGCTTTGTGATGACAAGGGCATGGAGCATTGTGATTACATGGGTCTTGGAGCACTGTGATGAAAAGGGCATGGATCATTGTGATGAAAAAGGCATGGAGCCTTATCATGACAGGGTTCAAGGAGCATACAGACAACAAGTATCAGGGAGCATTTTGATGACAAGTGTATTGAGCATTGTGGTGACAAAGGTCATGGAGCATTGTGATGAGAAAGCCATTGATAATTGTGATGACGAGCGTCATGGGGCATTGTGATGACAAGTGTTTTGGAATATTGTGATCACAAGGGTTTGGAGCATTGTTATGACAGAGGTCATGGAACATTTTGATTTCATTGTGATGACAATAGCAAGAAGCATTATGATGTTGGGCATGGTGCATTGTGATGACAGGTTTCATGGATCATTGAGATGAAAAGGGGCATAGAGCATTGTGATTAAAGGGTTATTGGAGCGTTGTGATGAGAAGAGTCATGGAGCTTTGTGATGACAAGGCCATGGAACATCGTGATGGCAGCGGTCATGGAGCATTGTTATGACTGTGGTAATGGAGAATTGTGATGGCAAGGGCATGGGGCATTGTGATGAGAAGCCCATGGGGCATTCTGATGACGTGTCATGGAGCTTCGTGAAGACAAGTGCATGGAGCAATGTGATGCCAAGGGTCATGGATCTTTGTGATGACAAAGGTCATGGAGCATTTTGATGGCAAGAGCTTTGTGCATTGTGATGAGAAAGGCAGGGAGCATTCTGATGACAGGGTCATGGAGCAATTTGATGAAAAGTGTCATGGAACAATTTGATGACAGGTGTTATGGAACATTGTGATGTCAGGGGTCATCGAACATTGTGATGATAAGTGCATGTAGCATTGTGATGACACGAGTCATGGAACATTGTGATGACAGGGTTGAGGAAGTACTGTGACATTTAGTGATGTAGCATTGTGATATCAGTGGTGAGAGCATTTTGATGAGAATGCATGGAGCATTGTGATGACATATTTTAAGCAGCATTGTGATGAGAAGTGCATGGTGCATTGTGATGACATGTGTCATGGAGCATTGTGCTGACAAGCGCATGGAGCATTGTGATGACAAGTGTATTGAGAATTGTGATGACAAAGGTCATGGAACATTGTGATGAAAAGGGCATGGAATATTGTGATGACAGGCATCATGGAGCGTTGTGATGACAAGTGTTATGGAACATTGTGATCACTAGGGTTTGGAGCATTGTGATGACAGAGGTCAAGGATCATTTTGATTTCAAGGAGCATGGAGCATTGTGATGAGAAGGGCATGAAGCAATGTGATCCCAAAGTTCATGGAGGATTATGATGACAATGGTAATGGAGTATTGTGATGACAAGCGCATAGAGCATTGTAATGACAAGGTCATGTAGCATTTTGCTGACAAAGGCATGGAGCATTGTGATGACATGTGTCATGGAGAACTGTGATGACAAGCATCACGGAGCATTGTTAATACAGGGGTCATGGAGCATTGGGATGACAAGGGCATGGATCATTGTGGTGACAATTTTCATGGAGCACTGCCCTGAAAATGTTAATGGAGTGTTGTGATGACAGGGGTCATGGAGCATTGTGATGACTAGGGAATGGAGCATTGTGATGACAAGAGTCCCGGATCATTGTGTTGTCGGGTGTCATGGAATGTTTTGATGACAGTGGTCATGGAGCATTGTGATGATATTGGCCATGGAGCATTGTGATGAGTTGGTCGTGGAGCACTGTGCTGAAAATATTCATGGATTATTGTGATGACAGGGGTCATGGAGCATTGTGATGACAAGGGCATGGAGCATTGTGATGAGAAGCTCATGGAGTATTGTGAAGACAGGTGTCAGGGAGCATTGTGATGACATATGTCATGGTCCATTGCGATGAAAATAGCATGGATCATTATAATTCCAAATGTAATGGAGAATTGTGATGACAAATATAATGGAGCATTTTGATGATTAAGGCTTGGAGCATTATGTTGACAAGGGCCATTGAAAATTTTCATAACAATGTCGAGAAGCATTGTGATGACAAGGTCCTGGAGCATTGTGATGACAAAACCATGGAGCCTTGTGATGACAAGTCTCATGGAGCTTACTGATGAAAAGGGGCATGGGTCATTGTGATGACCAGGGTCTTGGAACATTGTGATGACAAGGGCATTGAGCATTGTGAGAAGAATTCCAAGGAGCATTCTGATGGCATGCGTCATTGAGCTTTGTGATGACAAGGGCATGGAGCATTGTGATTACATGGGTCTTGGAGCATTGTGATGAAAAGGGCGTGGATCATTGTGATGGAAACGGCATGGAGCCTTGTCATGACAGGGTTCAAGTAGCATACAGACAACAAGGGTCAGGGGACATTTTGATGACATGTGTATAGTGCATTGTGGTGACAAAGTCATGGAGCATTGGGATGAGAAGACCATTGATAATTGTGATGACGAGCATCATGGGGCATTGTGGTGACAAGTGTTTTGGAATATTGTGATCACAAGGGTTTGGAGCATTGTTATGACAGAGGTCATGGAACATTTTGATTTTATTGTGATGACAATAGCATGAAGCATTATGATGAAGGGCATGGTGCATTGTGATGACAATGTTCATGGATCATTGATATGAAAAGGGGCATAGAGCATTGTGATTAAAGTGTTCTTGTAACGTTGTGATGAGATGGGTCAAGGAGCTTTGTGATGACAAGGCCATGGAACATCGTGATCGCAGGGGTCATAGAGCATTGTTATGACTGGTGTAATGGAGCATTGTGATGGCAAGGGCATGGAGCATTGGTATGAGAAGGGCATGGAACATTCTGATGACATGTGTCATGGAGCTTTGTGAAGACAAGGGCAAGGAGCAATGTGATGCAAAGGGTCATGGATTTTTGTGATGACAAAGGTCATGGAGCATTTTGATGGCAAGGGCGTTTTGCATTGTGATGAGAAGGTCAGGGAGTATTGTGATGACAGAGTCATGGAGCAATTTGATGAAAATTGTCATGGAATATTTTGATGACAGATGTTATGGAACATTGTGATGTCAGGGTTCATCGAACATTGTGATGATAAGTGCATATAGCAATGTAATGACAGGAGTCATGGGACATTGTGATGCCAGGGGTGAGGGAGTATTGTGACAAATAGTGATGTAGCATTGTGACATCAGTGGTGAGAGAGCATTTTGATGAGAAGTGGATGGAGCATTGTGATGACAAGATTGTAGAGCACTGTGATGACAAGCGCATGGTGCATTGTGATGACATGTGTCATGGAGCATTGTGCAGACAAGCGCATGGAGCACTGTGATGACAAGGGTCATAGAGCATTGTGCTGAGAAAGGCATAGAGCATTGTGATGACAAGGGTCAAAGAGCATTGTGATGAAAAGTTCATGGAGCATTGTGGTTAAAATGGTCACAGAGACTGTTGATGACGAGGGCATGGACCACTGTGATGACAAAGGTCATGAATCATTGCGATGACTGGAGTCACGGAGCTTTGTGATGACAGGAGTCAGGGAGCATTGTGATAACAAAGGCATGGAGCATTGTGATGACAAGGGCATGGAACATTAGTCTAATAAATTTCATGGATTGTTGTGATGAAAGTTGGAATGGCGCATTGTGATGACAAGGGCATGGAGCTTTGTGATGACCAGGTCATGCAGTATTGTGAAGAGAGGTGTCAGGGAGCATTTTGATGACATATGTAATGGCCAATTGTGATGACAATGGGATGGGATATTGTGATGCCAAGTGTCTTGGAGGATTGTGATGACAAAGGTAATGGAATATTGTGATGACAATGGCTTGGAGAATTTTGATGACATGGGTCAGGGAGCATTGTGATGAAAAGTGCATGGAGAATTGTGATGACAAGTGCTTGGAGCATAGTTATGACAGGCGTCATGGAGCATTGTGATTACAGGGGTCTTTGAGAATTGTGATGACAAGAGTCCCGGATCATTGTGTTGTCAGGTGTCACGGAGTGTTGTGATGACAGTGGTCATGGAGCAGTGTGATGATATTAGTCATGGAGCATTGTGATGAGAAGGTCATGGAGCATTGGGCTGAAAATATTCATGGATTATTGTGATGACATGGCTCATGGAGCATTCTGATGACAAGGGAATGGAGCATGGTTTTGAGAATGTCCTGGAGTATTGTGATGAGATGACCATGGAGACTTGTGATGACAAGTCTCATGGAGCATTCTGATGAAAAGGGGCATGGAGCATTGTGATTACAGGGGTCTTGGAGCATTGTGATGACAAGGGCATGGAGCATTGTGAGGAGAAGGCCATGGAACATTCTGATGACATGCGTCATGGAGCTTTGTGATGACAAGTGCATGGAGCTTTGTGATTACAGGGGTCTTGGAGCATTGTGATGACAAGGGTCATGGAGCCTTGTGATGACAAGGCTGTGGAACATTGTGAAGGCAGGCATCATGGAGCATTGTTATGACAGAGGTAATGGATCATTGTGATGAGAAGGGCATTGAGCATTGGTCTGAAATGTTTCATGGATTATTGTGATGAGAGTGGGCATGGAGCATTGTGATGACAAGGGCACGGTACACTGTGATACATGGGTCATGGAGGATTGTGATGAAAAGGGCATCGAGCATTGTGATGACAATTGTCATGGAGCTTTGTGATGACAAGGGCATGGAGAAATGTGATGAGAGTGTTCATGGAGCATTGTGATGACAATGACATGGAGCATTGTGACACCAAAGGTCATGGAGTTTTGTGATGACAAAGGTCATGGAACATTTTGTTGAAAAGGGTGTGGTGCATTGTGATGAGAAGGGCAGGGAGTATTTTGATGACAGGGTCATGCAGCAATTTGATGAAAAGTGTAATAGAACATTTTGTTGAAAGGGGTTATAGAACCTTGTGATTCCAGGGGTCATGGATCTTTGGGATGAAAAGGGTCAGGGGGCATTTTGATGACAGGGGTTATGGAACATTGTGATATCAGGGGTCATGGAACATTGTGCTGATA